>NW_025744144.1:39516-50921 GCF_021292245.1 Micropterus dolomieu
CACTCAGTTTCCACTTTCATTCAGTGACTGAATGGCAATGCCACAGTGGGATGAATGACTTGCGGTTAAGGATGACTTCATCTTTGCTTTCTGCTATTCAACAGTGCCCTGCCTGTCTCGAGTGTCACACCAGTGGCTGATCCCCACCTAGCCTGCTAAACCTGACTGGGAGCCTAAAGTAGTACGCCACAGGCAACAGCAAGCAACCAGCAAGTGAGTTGTTGGACCAGAGGAACCTTGTTGTTTTAAGAAAGAAGCTGGGAGATTCACAGCAGTCATTTCAACAAATTTGTAGATTTTAGTTAGTTAGACTTGGTATCTACGAGCCGATAGAGGAAACCGTTGGGGCAGTTCTGTGCTGGCTTCGGCATTCAGGCTTGGTGGCTGGGTGCTCTGGGCTGGGTAACTCCATCAATGAAAAATCACAGTGGGTGATGGGAGCAGAGCCTGTATTTATCAGAAAATCACTCCCAACTGGGCAAAAATTCTCAGTGACATAATTACTCCTACTGCTAGGCACAGGAAGAGGGAAAGCTCTTTTTAACCTCGGGAAATCATCCTATTCTCCAGGTTAAGCACAGTCTCTAATGACCAGAATAAATATAAAAACAACATTCGGATTAGATGACTACAGGTTGCTGCCTGCTTGATAGTCTTGTACATGTATCACAAATCCTAATGTCCTGAATGCCGGCCATTTGTATCTAAAAAACTTAATTTGTGTGATATTTTAACCAAGTGTAAGCTAGGCTGCAATTAAAACACACACACACACACACACACACACAAAAATAAACTACTGAAACAACAAGATACCACACGCCCAGTAAAATAGCAGCCAGTGGCCCAGATACACAGATAAAGGATCAAGGTCTATATTTATCAAGAGGGTCACAGTAGAAAATCAGTCCTAAATGGCCCTAAATTGTCAGAGTTTCACATAGACCTGTTCGGTCCTACTTTTATGCATTTCTTCAAAAGAAATGTCATCCATTTCTTCTGACTCCAATGCTAATCTAATGCCTAATCTTGGGGGTAGCTTGTCGAGTGATGCCGTTTTCTGTATTTAGTTTTTCCTGCATCTAAATACTGTATCAGCCTGTCAGTATTTTGATTACAGGCAATCCATATTCAAACTGCAACAATAAAGTACACAATGGGTTTAATTTTAAATGTAATTCTATTTGCTCTCAAAGGAGACCATCAAACCCTTGCTGGGTGTGCATGTAGGTAGTTTGGTACACACTAACACCTTGTCAACATTGGGCGTATAAAGCAGCATGTCAGCAGCAGCTGGTGCTGCACTGGCAGTGTCCACACGGAAGCCACTCTGCCATAGGGATGCTGTACACTCAGGACTGTTTTGAGTCAATACAATCATGTATTTGTCTGTTTAAGTGGAGAAAAAAATAAAAAATAAAAGACTTGAAGCCTAAAATGACAGTTTGGGCTGCACTTGCAATGGAACTGTATCTGTTACATCAGTCACATGACTGGATTTAACTGAATAGCAACAAGTATAGAGAGGGTGTAACTGTCTTATTGAAGTTATTTCCATGGGGTGGTTTCGGAGAAGATCGACACTTGGTTAATGGCTTTTTAAGTTTTAAGAACATACCTCTCTCTGTAGGACTTTGCTGCGGCTGTCCGCTTCATCCAGTTGGGCTTGCAGGTTGGTGCTATCCTGCTGGTGCTGGAGCTGCTGGGCCGCCAGCCTCTTCTCCAACTCTTGCTGGGATCTCTCAAGGGCTTTGAGGCTATTGGTCAGCTCAATGTTCTGGGCACGTGAACTACCAGAAACAAAACAACACTGGAGTTCAATAGGTGAAGAGAGGTGTGTGATATAGCCTACTGTGTGGCCAAAGGTGTTGGAGCAGAGTCGAGCACACACACGGGTGGGGGTGGGGATGAAGCGGAGCTCTTAGTAACTTAGCTCAGTGCACTGACCTGGCAAGGTCCTTCTCCAGCTGCTTCTGTTTCTGCAGCACTGCCTCTTTCTCAGAGCGCAGTGCTGCACAGTCACTCTGCAGGTTGCCCTTCTCTTTCTGGTGAGTCTTGAGGAGTTCCTCCTTCTCAGCCCTGAGAGAAGCACACTCACTTTGCAGACCGCTCTTTTCCTTCTGGTGCTTATTCACAACATCTTGTTTTTCAGATCTCAGGATACAACACTCCTTCTGAAGCCCATTACACTCCACCTGCATGGACTGCAGCTCACTGGCTGTGAAAAAATTAAGGTTTTATGTAACTACATTCTTTGAGCAGATGTTCTTAATTGGTGTACAGACTAATGTCCAATAGTATGTGTAACATTTTCTGCATGCTTGGACAGGCTGGTGTACATCAGAGTATATGGACAAGTCTCTTACAGCTGGAAACAACATTTCAAATTATGAATTGTTGTTTTGAGTTTTAAGTATGTAGCCTACAACTAAATTAAGTACTACAAGGACTACAATTATTGTGTCAGATACATATGGTGTCCTCTTTACCTGCCATCATCATCGTATTTTGTATCGTGTATTTGCACCATGTAGTACCTTGTATTTCTGCAGTTTTTTGCCACTGCTTGCTCTGCTGTTGAAGGTCACGCTGTAGATTCTCAATCTCGCGCTCATATTTGTTGGCAGTCTGACGCCATTTGTCCAGATCCTTCGAGACGGTCGCCAGATGGGTCTGGATGGCGGTGACGTCACGGTCCCGCTCGACAGTGGCTGCCTCCAGGGCACGTTTCAGCACTTTCACCTCATCACGTGCACTTTGGAGCTCACCGTGTGAACTGGAGGAGACGTCTAGCTGCTCTTTGAGATTGCCCATTTCATCTTGGAGCTGCCGCAGCTGGCCTGTGCCAAACCACGGTCAGTGTTTAGATTAGCGGTGACGTTTATACTAGGACGGACAAGAAAAACTTTGTAGTCCAGAAACACACAGATGTACCTTCAAGAAGTTTTATCTGTTTTGCAGATTCGTCAGCTTGTTGTTTATTTTCTTCTCTTTCTTCCTTCAGGATACCTACAAGATATAACTGCATTATTTTCTCTGCATTATAGTCTGTGTGTGTGTACAGTATAAAGTGAAGAGATTGGTGTGTATCTAACAAAGACTTGAATTTTTTACCTTGTAGCTCCATGCATTTGTGCTTCTCAGTATTAGCTAGCTCCTGGGCTTCTCGAAGCTCATCCTTCAAGTGCTGGATCATTTTTTCTGTGTCACCAGAGGACCCAATGTTTGACCTGGTCAGGTCGTCTGATAATACAGAAATACCAAATTAGAAGATCCTTTCTCCACCACCAAGTGTGCCTTGCTGTAAGAGAGCTTCACACATTCCTGCAAAGTCACTGGAGTGCATTAGAAAGTAAAGTTTAAACCATAACGATACATCAGGCAGTAATGATAGCAATTCAGTACTTTAAAAATAGACACATAATTCCAAAGTTCCACCATATTAATTCTGCTTCAGTCCCAAATATTTAAACAGGGCTGACATACTAGATGATTTCCCAAGATATTAAAATGGGACTATTACATAAACTAATTGCTAACCCAGAAATAGACACAACTGCATTATCTGCATTTTCTATCCAAGCTTTCATTCCACATTGTCCATTAATACAGCGATGTATGAGTCTCGGCCACATCTACATTGCTTGTTAAAAGTGAGTTACTATAAACAGTACACAAAGAGAATGGGCTAGCCAACGTTGTCAAGGCTCTGTTGTTGCTTTCCTAGAGGTGGAAACAAACCCCGCAAATACTTTGCTTTGCAATGCCCAGTGTATATCTTGATCCCCTAATCTACCATGGCTAGGAAAAGAGATGACCTCATCTCAGACCGAGCATTTGGCAGTGGGGAAAAACAAGAGTCAGGACAGGTCAAGCATGTTCACCATAAATGGACACATCAGAGGACCGAGACTGCCATGAAAAGCTGCGTTTGTCTGGAAAACTGTGATTTCATTGTGTCTGGCACACACAGCTGCATAAACACAGTGTACAAATACACACACGTTGTTAGTAGTGCTACCAGATGGCATTGATAGATGTCTCTAAAATGAAAGGGTATCAAGCGCCTGCTGGAGGCTGGTGGCACCCTCTGACTCAAGCACATGACCGCCCTGCTGTGTGCCAGACAAAAGGATGGGAGGTCAGTGCTCCGTCCTGCATGCGTGTATGAGGTTGTGTGTTCCTTCATGCATGAATATGTATGAGCGCTAGCCAGAATGTGTGTGGGCTCCCTGTACGTGGGGATGTCTGTGTACAGTTTGTGTGAAAGATGAATGTCCTCTGGAGAGTACAAGAGGATTTCAGATGAGGGCCCCCCCAAAGTGTTATCTTTAGTAACATTAGTTATTATAGCAATTATGTCTCAGTGGCACAGACTGACACCTGACAAGAGTAATAAAGGGATTAGTTTGCGGGTAAAAATACCTCTGACTAGTTGGGGATATTGAGCATCACGCTGCCTCAAGTGACGACAGAAAAAAAAAAAAAATGTAGGAGAAAGTCTTTTTTTAGCTCAAGTGCTGAAGGCTAGAGACATCGTGCTCTATCTTCCCCCCCGCTGTCGGTTCCCTTCTCACTAAATGTGACAGCTTTCTTTAACCGAATCAGAGGGTTAGCGCGGCTCGCACTGAATGTTCACAGTATTCAGTGAGCCTCTATAAAACTACTGATAAAACGGCTATGATTGATATTAATATACAGCTACAGAATGTGCTGTATTGTGACTGAAACTGAGAAATACCCTTATGATTTTGAAATAACTGTGCGAACAGTGTTTGCTTTGTGTCTATATGCTGTGCAGTGTAGCGTTACAAATTCATTCATCATGCAAATTTGATTCACTCAGAAATATGCTTGCACATTGCATTATCCACTGCATTTTATGTTCATAAGCCACCCTAAATGTCCCCAACATACATCAGTCAGCCAACGTTCCCTCTGCACAGAGACTCCATCTTCTAATAAGCTGTTGACACTTGAGAAAATCAGCCTCTAAAAACAAGGATATCTACAGCACTGTAAGCTCTAAAGCCAATCGACTGCCCATGTAGCTTCTCGAGTGTGACTCATGCTTTTTTCTCTCTCTCTCCACGTTGTCAATGAGTAAGATATGCTGTGTCAGATAAGAGCCATTTGAACAGCAAAACAATGCCAAGTCATTCACTTCAGCTTCGTCTATGTTTAGAGAACAACATAATACAGCTGGATTACCTTTAATGACTGATACATTATTCAGGGGATCACTCAGCTCTTTCTCATCCATTTGCTTATCTGTGAGGGGGAAAAGGATAACATCATTTAATGTGAACAGACAAATAGAAATGTTGACAAGTAAAATACACTACATAAATATCTTAACCAAATCATTCAGGCTATGGTTGCTGTTATTATGGGTCGTTATGAGTAAGGATTTGAGTATTTCTAAAAGGTAAACACAAAAATGCATGCTCATCTATGAACACATAACAAGGACTCCTGGAAGAGGCAGCTGCGTAGCTGCTGAGAAATTTGCTTTGAGGACTAGGTCACAGAAAACATACCAACGAAAATGCTAAGAATGAAACTTGGCATGATAATATTACCTTAGGTGATCCAGGAGCTACAGAACTCTAATGTGCTGAGGCTACAGCAGTCCCTGACATGAAGAACTCTTCTCCAACTATCAGATTTTTTCAGATGCAAAATGGAACAGTCCAAGCAGTGAGGGTGGGTGGGGGGGGGGCACCGAGGGGGTCAGGGACACTATGCACCAGACTTCCCTGCTATTGTTGGACTGAAGCCAGTGAAGACAAAAATGATTGAAGTGAGCGTATAAATAAGTATGTGGTTATAATGTTACACTAGATGCAAGTGAGGTTAATGTCCTCAAAAACATGACCCCCCTATTCTATGGCTGAATTCTCCAGCCCCTCCACACTAGGTCATGCATCCGAGTTGGGCATCTCGGAAGCTGCAGCTGCATGCTGACACAGAGAGGTTTTGTTCAGGGAGTTGAGCTGCTCTGCATCCAGTTGGTACTGATGTAAAAATCTACAGAATGACACAGACTAGGGAAGGCTGGCGTGAGTGTGTGTTTCAGGTATGTGCTGCACCCACATCTTCTCTTGTTTGGTCATGTGGGCCACTCCTGTGTCACTTTAAATATTCATGAATTATTGGCCTTTAGTTGCAGATCTACGTGTCATCCTGAAGGGTGAAGTTGTGCTGTAAGTATTACAGGAACAATATGTATGTACTGCTTAGCTACTCTGTATTGTATTGGACTATAAAATACAATAGTTAGCCAACTCAGCATGCTTTGACAGCTTCGTGAGGTAAAATCAAAAATTCCTTGAATAATGTATGAAGTCCACACTCAGACGTGTAAGTTGTGATGCACGTTTCAAAAAATAAAAAATAAAAAAAAAGGGGGTGTAATGATTAGAGGACATTCACATTAGTTAGTTAAGAAAAAACAAAAACATAATTTAATCATACACAAGCATGCTTATTTTGGAAAAAGCTGATTTACTGATACAAACAGATTTTCTTTGAAATCAGTTCACTGTCTTACATAAGTCATAAATTCCATATCACTGATATTATACAGTATGTCATCATTTTAATACTAATGCTACAGGTTTAATGTAATGTATGAACCACTAAGCATGTAAGTATGAACCACTCGTGTCAATTGTTTTTCCAGATCAGACAGTGCATACTTATGTTAATACGGAGAATACTTAATTGAATTCTGCACCCTACTCAAACAGCGCAAATCAGTCAGTGTTAAGGTGAGACTAGCTGACCCAGCTAGCTGTAAAAGTACTAAAACTAAATACAGCTGACAGTACATAAAAAGACCACAACACTAACAACTTGCAAGTTAAGTGTGGGAAGAAATTGTCTTTACAGTTTGCAGCTACACATTAACAAGAGATTTAAAGAGATAATCAATTGTTGGATAAGGTTTATCTCAGGACTCAGAGTGAAACTTAAGATCCAAAGAATTGACACTAAGTTGTTAAACAACGACAACAACAAAACAGTGACCTGTTAATGATACAATTTTGCTGTGTGATCAGATTCCAGCGTGAGACCTTAACCTTGGTTGGTGGATGAAGCCAGTAGTGAGATACAAGGTTGACGAATTAGGGCTGCAAATCATTGACATGCATTGTCAATAATAAACCATTCCAATCTTCTACACTATTTCCAATCAAATTTACAATCTATACCACATGTATTTTGGCATCCCACAAGGGTTTTATTCTACTCTAGAGAACACTAAACAGACTATCTGGAATACAGGGGATTAAGATTCTCAAAAGAGCACACAATACACAGAAGTGATGAGTATAATCTATATACATATAAACAGATTTTAACCACGTTATGGGTGGAACATTCACCTACCTTTACTAACAAAGCTTTGCAGCAAGGATTCTAACTACATGTACTTTGACTAATATTAGTCATGGTAGCCTATGGAGTAAATATGATCTAAAATTTATCAGACTGCTGCCTTCTTGTCACATCCACTGTATTTCTTTTGTTCTACAATTTGCTATAAAAATCTTGTCTCAGCAGTAATTGTGTCTTGATGTTGTTTAATATACCCCATCTAAATGGAAGTAGGCCTATAGTATAGAGCCATCAAATTGCCAGTTTATTAGGTACACTTAGCTAAAACTTAAGCAGTCCAATACAGCAGCCCTGCTATTAATCCATCAATCCTCATGAAGAGGATTTAATGCAGGGTTCTTGCATTGGTTTTGGCTAACCTAGGTTTACCTTTTAACCTGGCAACTGAGTATGTTTAGCGTTATAAATGGCTGGCTGTAAAAATACCAGGGAACGGGACTTTCAGTCATAAATTCAGTCAACTCTAATTTTTGTCAGCTGGAAATCAGAGTCTACCCCTAAATAAAATTAACTTAAAGGTTTAACTCAACTGGAGAATGACTAACTCTGATGACATATCCCTTATAGTAAGCAACCCTTAACGTTAAATCATCTAGCGTCAGATATACATTATCTTAACTTCAATCTTTATCAGAATGGTACTTTTCATTTAGTTAGCCAACCTTAAAAAACGATACTGGATATAACTGACAGCCATATAGCTTAGCATAACGTCAACTAACCTTCATTGTTAACTTGCATGTTATTGCCTTACAGAGTTAACGTTACATGTGGCTGAACACTTTCTTAAGAGTATTTCGGCTCTCATAACTTACCAAACAGCACCAAAATACGGCCAGTTTAGCTTAATTGGCTGTAATGGCTAACTAATCAAGTGACGTTGAACACTTATGTGGGTGTGACGTTAATTAACGTTAGGTGTCAGTAGACGTTAGCTTACATTCAGTGGCTTTAACTCCCTAATACATCCCTACTTTCAAGGCACAATGTGACGCTGAAGAGGCAGTCTCAGAGGCTACAGTCGAGGAAGCAACAGTATACTGCATCCTTAAAGTGAAAAGTTTCATTGGCAGTTGCCAAATAATCACTTTGGTGGGCGTCGCCTTTCAGCCTTACGTGTCAAGCTAGCGGTCCGTGCGCAGTTGACTCACAGGAGTAGGCTGCTAAACCAGAAGTGATACTCACCTAGTTAGAGAAATATTATAGTGGGCGGGCGGGAGGGAACATCTCTGCAAAGGGTTTCAGTCACTTTAACCTAAGCCATCACATGCTCAACAAGTAGTTTCTCCGATTGACTTTATCCGCTACTGTTGATCTCGAGTATTCTGTGTTCCCCGATGACTTCCTTTATCTCAGACTGGATTTGGAGTGAGAGATTTTGGCTTCCCGAAAATGTTACATGGGCGGACCTGGAGCGTCCACCACCTGGTGTTGAGTATCCCAGACTGGGAGACATACTCTACGCCTTGCCGCTGGCAGTCGGAGTTTTTCTACTCAGACTGCTTTTCGAAAGGTAAATAAGACCCTTGTTTGCTGTTTTATTTTTAGTGAAGTTCCACATTTTGGGTGCCTGCAGCTGTGTGAGTGCACAGTTTAGGGCTTCAGTCTCGTATGGCAACTGTGGTTCATGAAGGGGAAAACAAAGGAAAGATCGCAGTAAAAGCAGGAATATAACACTACAAATGTCACTCCTTGCATGCAACTCATTTATGAGTAATTTCTTTTTGATCACTAACCATCTTAAAACTGGTACCAGCTCTGCAGGCTTATGATCTCTTGCTGTCACAGACAAATAAGTTGTTATGAAATGTAATGAAGCAAATCTCTTTCAACAAATTTAATAGATGGGACTGGCTCAGCTTCTGCTTCATAATGTGAAATGCGATTATAAATTTGTGTATTTCTCTTTTTATTTTGCTTTACCCTCATATTTAACATTGTTAGCATGCCTTTGAGGTGTTCACATGTGAACATAAATCCTCTGGCTTTTGACACCTTGTTCAGTAATGATAGTTTACAGACTGATAACATGGCATGCAGTTATCACACAGTCTACTTTCTCATGCAATCACTGGAAACTTGCCAGAGTTAGGGGCTTTAAAAACTAATTTGTAAAGTTATATCTACAAAAGTCATCTTTTAACAGCAAAGGTAAACTTAACTTAATTAGGGGTTACGATAATGGCCCTTATAATTTTTTTTTAGGAGTCATTTAGGAATAATTTCACCAAAAAAAGGGCAGGCCAAAGCCCGATCTGTACTTCTATTCATTGAGGATTTTTCCCATGTTGGGGGAAACTATTCCAAACGAGTGCAGTTTTGTGAGACTGCGATGTGATAAATAGCTCAGAGTTTGAGCGTGGACACTGGTCAACTCAACCAGATTAACCAGATGATCTTGTGATACACATCACTGTGTTGTTTAGGGGCGTCCCTCCCACCCTCTCACATGATAGGTCATCATGCTGTGTTTAGACTAGGTGCTACATTCCCCAGGCGTTCCTTCTAATGCTTGCCTGTGTTTCCCCTATGAGCTCCATTGTACACTCTTCCCTCACTCACACACACACACACAAACACACACACATGTCAAACATTACTTTGTTGGCAAACTGCTGAAGCACAGTTCATGTCAGTGAGGGAAACCCTTGGCCAGTCTTAGCTAATGGTTTATCTGTTATAGCCTGTACAAAGTGCTTAACTTATCTCTCTGACTCTTTTTCTCATTTGAATGTCTCTCTTAATACCACACCATCTCTGTGTCCCCTCCCTGCCTCCACTCTCTCTTTTTTTTTGCCTCCCTTCTGTGTGTATACAGGCTAGTGGCCAAGCCCTGTGCCCACATACTTCAGATTCAGGCAGGAGAGCCTCGGAAAGCTCAGCCCAATGATGTCCTGGAGAGGATGTATCAGTCCAAAACGGTACATAAGGCCCATGTTTGTTCTGTAGTCCATTAAATGTTCCTCTACATACTGGAATACTGATGTTTCTGCACTGGAATACGCCACCACTGGCATAATATGTTCAGTAAATACTTCAGGTGGTGTGACAGTCATACCTACTGGTTTTGTGGTTTTACAAGTAGAGGCTATGCAAAGCCACTGATTTGTACTTGTCCTGTGCTGTCCTCTATAGTGTCCAGACACGAGGCAACTGGATGGACTCTCCAAGCAACTGGACTGGGATGTACGGAAAATTCAGAGATGGTTTCGTGTCCGTCGGAACCAAGACAGGCCCAGTATGCAGAAGAAGTTCTGTGAAAGCATGTAGGTTCCTACTAAGCTTCCTCCAAAACAGTGGAGAGTTATCTGACAATTGGATTGATTGGCATTTAAAGTTATGTTGTACAGACATTTGTGGATGATGAATCCTAATGACTGTGGTGATCCCCAACTTGTTCCTCAAGTATTTGTGGTTTTGAGTATCTTTTATAACTGTTGCATGAATTGCCATGTAATTTGATTGACACATTCGTGTCCCCCTCAGGATAACTTTGGTGATTCCTGTTTGATCTAGCACCACCATCATCTCAAAAAGTCTTTGTTTTATGACCAAATACTAACATACAGCCAAATACAGCTCATGTTGGCATGCTAACACACTACACTTAGATGATGAACATGGTAAATGTTAGCATGCTAACACGCTACACTTAGATGGTGAACATGGTAAATGTTAGCATGCTAACACGCTACACTTAGATGGTGAACATGGTAAATGTTAGCATGCTAACACGCTACACTTAGATGGTGAACATGGTAAATGTTAGCATGCTAACACGCTACACTTAGATGGTGAACATGGTAAATGTTAGCATGCTAACACGCTACACTTAGATGGTGAACATGGTAAATGTTAGCATGCTAACACGCTACACTTAGATGGTGAACATGGTAAATGTTAGCATGCTAACACGCTACACTTAGATGGTGAACATGGTAAATGTTAGCATGCTAACACACTACACTTAGATGGTGAACATGGTAAATGTTATGCCTTGT
>NW_025744145.1:0-116109 GCF_021292245.1 Micropterus dolomieu
ATGGTGATGGGTCAACAAGGGACACCAATAATGGGCCAGCACCCTGGCATGATGCCCCAAGGTGGAATGCCTGTCAGGATGCCTCAAGGGCAGCCCTTTATTGGTGGAGCTCAACCCCAGCTTCCTGGCGCTCTCGGAGCCAGTGGCGCCAGGGCCCCAGGTCCTCCTGTGGCTCCAACAGGATTCTTCCCACAAGGGCCTGGAATGCAAGGTGCAGACCCCAGGGTTCTACAAGAAAGACAGCTTCAACATAGGATGCAGATGGCAAAGCTCCAACAGCAACAGGTGATGATGGGCCAGCAACCTATACCACACCCAAATCAACAGTCTGGCTTAATTGCTCAGCCGCAGCCGGGTATGATGGGGAACCCACTTATGGCCCAACAAGCAAACACTCAACAGGGAATGCTAGCCAACCAGGCCAATCAGCAAAGCATGGTACAAGCTCCGCAAGGAATGGTTGGAGGCCAGACTCTGGTGCCACAGAACCTCGCAGGAGGCCAGCCTATTAACCATGCTCAAGCCATGATGGCAGCACAACCAGGCATTATGAGGAACCAGCCAGTTGCACCATGTCAGCAACAGCGGCCCCAGCTGGTGATGGGTCAGCAAGGCATGGTTGGATCTCCAGGTCATCCTGGCCTCAGGGGTACTCAGGCCCAATTGACTCCGCAACAACAGAACATTCTGGCCCAACGCATGCTTGCATCTCAGCAACAGCAGCAGAATGTTGCAAAGAATTTGGCCCACCTGCAGCAGCAGCAGATAGCACAGCAAAGACAACAAAACCAGTTGATCAGTCATTCGAGCCAAGAGCAAGGAGGGCTCTCCCAACCCTCTACCCCACAGATGGGCTCCTCGCCTTCAGCAGGAAGTATCACGCCCCAGCCACAGGGAGCTACAGACTCTGGTCCCAAAGAGGGTGGGATACTGAGCCCTGATTCAAGAACACCACCACAGCAGAGTGGGCCCTCCACTCCCAATCAGATGTCCCAACTAGGCTCTGCAAATGATCATCAACCTGACTTGGTAAGACAGCAATTACAACAGCAGCAGCAGCAGCAGCATCAAAACCAGGTTTATATGGCCCACCAGCAAAAATCAAATCCTCAGTCTGGACCTGAGCATCAAACGGTTTTGGTTGGAAACCAACAAACTGGTGTGCTTCAACAACAGCAGCGACAACTTCCCCTCACTCTCCAGAGGCAAGGTTCCCACAGTATTGACAATCCCAGTTTGATAACTGTTAAAGAGGAAGGGAAACAAAGTGATTTCTTAGCTCAGCATCAACAACAGCAGCAAATGGTTCAAAATGCCATGCAGCAGTCACAAGATCCTAGTATCCAGCAGCAGATCATTGGCCAGAACCATCCTGGCCAGCCGCAGCCTGTTGTGACAGGCCATAGTCAGCAACAGCAAGCTCTGATGGCCCAGCAGCAAAAACAACAGGCAATGATGGGCATGTTGAGAGCCCAGCAGCAAGGGATGATGGCACAGAGGCCTGTGCTTCCACCAGGACAGATCCGCACCCCTATCAACATCCAGGCTATTATTGCTCAGAATCCTCATCTCCGCAATCTTCCCCCAAACCAGCAGATACAGCAGATCCAGGCCATGATTGCCCAAAGGCAGCTCCAACATGGACCAATGCTGCGGATGTCAATGGGTCAAGGCCAGCAAAATCCATTAAGGTCTCACATGCCACCAGGGCAGGTGCCACAGGTTGGGCAGATGCCAGGGATGGAAGGCCAACAGATGCCATATGGAGCCATGGGGAAGCCAGGAACAGTGGGTGCTCAGCAGCAGCCAGGTATGTTGGGCCAACAACCTGGTGTTGCTCCTCAGATGCAGCAGGGGATGATGGTCCCTGGGCAACAACAGCCACAAGCTGGGGATATGATCCAACATATGATTAGAGGTCAGGTACCGGTGCCACCTTCCCCCATGGACCAGGGCCGTATGGTAAGGCCAACATCTCCACGTCAGCCGTTGGCCAACTCTCCGGGGGATCCACAACGGCACACATTTAATCAGGCAATGGGGATGCGTCCTCCCACTCCCAACCAGAACCAACAAGCACTAATGGCAGCTGCAGCAGGCCGGATGCAGGGCTCTCCATCCCATGCATATTCTCCAAGAGGTCCCTTTGGCATGAGCCCAGCCCACTCGGCATCACCCCATTCATCCCATGTCTCCTCACCTTCTATGGTTGACAGTAGGGCTGGAAGGGGAAGTCCATACAGCCAAGTCAAGGCATCTCCACTCAGGTCACCTGGAGCCAAGAGTCCACTTGATTGTCCAGGAATGAAAGTAGAAACTCAGACAGCAGGCAATGAAACATCTCAGACAGCATCATATATCCCTAATGGTCCACAGAAAGGCATGAATGTTCAGCAACAGGTCACAGAGAGCCATGTTCCTCACACACACCATGGCTCTAGAGTTGGGGAGCTATGCAAAATGACCCTACAGAACATTAAACAGGAACCGGGAGAGGTTCAGTGTGATGGCGCGGCAGAGCCTCATAATGGGGCTATAAAGCGAGAAGCGACGGGTGAGGCCATTACGTCCGGGAACAACACTTGCTTTATTAATGCTGGAAACATGGCTGGAGATCCTGGGTCTCAAGGCCCAAGATCTGAGACTGGACAGCAACTATTACAGAAACTCTTGAGAACCAAGAATCTTCAGCTTGGTGCTCAGAGGCCTTCTGACGGCATCCACAATGAGATCAATGGCCACATCAACAGCAAACTAGCGATGCTTGAGCAAAAACTTCAAGGGACTCCACGAAATATGGAGGTATGTGTTTTGTTTTTTTTTCTTTCCTCATTGCATCCATTATTTTTGCCCTCATCATGCTGTTGTTTGTGGGAAAAGCACCTCTTATTCATTTTCTCGACCCCTACAGGATTTACAGTCTATAACAAAAAGGGCTCCAGTACAAAAGCCAAAGCGCACTAATAAGGCAGCTGGAGACCGAGGGCCTAACGCACGGAAGAAGAATAAGAAGGAAGAAGTTGGAAAAAGTGCAGAAGCCCTGATAAAGCAACTCAAGCAGGTAAAAGGACAGCAGAAATTAATTTCCTAAATGATTTTTCCCATTGATGTTTTGAAGAATGGGTTTTTATATGTACATTAATGGACATTTTCCTCCCAGGGTCTCTCTCTGTTACCCCTGATGGAGCCTTCAATCACTGCCAGCCTGGATCTGTTTGCCCCTTTTGGAAGCAGCCCAGCCAATGGCAAAGCCCAGCTAAAAGGGTCCTTTGGAAATGCAGTACTGGACAATATCCCAGACTACTATTCTCAATTACTCACTAAGGTATAACTAAGCTGTAATGTGTATCAATTGTTAGCTGTTGGAGGCTTTGACAACATTTGGTTGTTGATTAATATTACTTAAAGAACAAAGTCTTCAAAAAAACCCAAGTTGTTTTATGAGGATATTGTTTTGTGCCTTTTACAGAGTAACCTCAGCAACCCACCAACACCCCCATCCTCCCTGCCACCTACTCCTCCACCTTCAGTACAGCACAAGCTGCTGAATGGAGTGACTCCTGGGGGGGTGCTGTCTGAGGGTCAGAAAGACACCGAGCCCCCAGAAGAACCAATGGGTAAACAAGGAATTTTTGCATGAAATTAATATTTTTCATTAATATTTATTTATCTGCGGTTGTACAGTAGTTCTAAATACTCTTGTCTTTCCCTGCAGATTCTGTAAGAGAGGAGGTGAAGAGTGTAGATATTCTAGCAGCTCTCCCCACCCCACCACATAACCAGAATGAGGACATCAGGTACAATAGGATGATTCTGTTTAGTTCCCTTGTCAACCAGAATACATGGGTTTCTTGTTGCTGAGTGGCTATAAATGAGGGAAATGTATTGTAACAGGATGGAGAGTGATGACGAGGATGCCCCAGAAAGCATCATCCCGGCTTCATCCCCTGAGAGTAACGTAGGAGATGAAACCCCACGTTTCCCTCACCTACGGGAGCCTAAAGAGGAAGAGACGGAGAGAGCAATATCCCCCATCATCCCCCTGATACCTCGCACTGCCATCCCAGGTATTCTGCAAAATTCTAAATGTAATCTCTGTGTGTGTATGCAAATATTTTAAACAAAATGTGTGTTGCGTTATGTTTTATTGTTCAAGTCTCATTTAATTTTACCATAAAATCAATTTATATTGTTATATATTAATTTACACAATTTCTTTTGTAGCATTCCCCGAAAACAAACCATTTGAAGCAGCCAATAGTAAGGCAGTTTCCACATCCAACCATTGGGACAAGGCCAAAAGCAATGAAGTGTCTGTTACCTTCACATTGTCCTCTGCTGCAGCCAAGGTACTAAGCCATGGTATCATTGCACCCCGTTTAAGCCTTTCTGTATCTTCATGCATAGTTAACAAAAACTTGATCTGACTCTTTTTTCCAGAAACTGAACCATGTGATGATGGCCATGGCCCAGCTGCTTAACATTAGGATGCCAGGTTCTTATGAGGTGACTTTCCCTCCCCAAAACCCTGACATGCCTGGAGTGGATGGGCCAGGGAAAGCACCCAACCAGTCAGGTATGCATTTAGAGACTTTTCTTTTGGACTAACCTGTAGTCTCATTGGGTTAGGATGAACAAGATAATAGGGTGTGAATCTGTCTCAAGACATTTTTCATGTCACACTGCCACACATCCATGAAAAGGAACCAAATGTTGTAGTTTTGGCCTTTTTGAGCCTCCTGTGATGTCAATGGTTTGTGTGTAGCTCGAGCTTGCCAGCTATTTGTTTTGTCACTGCAGTAGAGTGATTACACTGCTAGGGACACAATCATATATTTACATTGCTCAAACATGAATGCAAGACTTTTAGGTCCATTAAGACTAATGTTAAGTTGATCCTGTTTTCCAGGTGATCTGAGTACAAAAGACAGTGCTTCACCCAGTCAGGATGAGTGGCTAAGGCAATTTGATGTGTCTCTACCAGGCTGTACATTGAAGAAACAAGTGGACATTCTGGCACTTATTAAACAGGTCAGTCATTACAGGTCTCTTGAGAACTGTGTGAATTATTGGATTTTTCTTATCTCATGCCATGTTTTTATAGATTTCTTGAAAGCTGTAGATCTCATATGTGCATTTTTCTTTCAGGAATTCCCAGAAAAAGAAGACAACCCAGTCCAACACTGTTACACAACCAATGTAAGTGACTTGGACGTGCGCCACCTTCCTACTATACCAGTGGAGGAATCTCCACCCCCATCACCGTCCCCTCCGCTTCCTCCCCCATCTGTCGTAGTACCAACAACAGAAGCTGAACTTTCGAAAAAAAAATTAGCTTCTCCATCCCGGTCTCCCTCCAGTCCCACCATTGCCCAGATAAAGACTGAGCCTGAACAGGATGTTGTTCCTCTTATTGAAGCTGCTCAACCAACTGATGTCACAGAGTCTGAAGTTGCTGCTCCAGAGACCGTAACGGATTCAGTGAATGCCTCCGCTGTTCCAGATCCTACTGCTCCTACTGAAGATAATCTGAGACCTGCTGTAAAGGAGGAGGACTTGGCCACTGAACCAGCTCCACCTCCTGAAGGTTCTCCCAGCAACATGGAGTCTTCCCCTAAAGCTGTTAAGCAGCGCAGGCCTCTCTCTCCTGATGAGGAGGTAGTACATCCTAAAGTGAAAAAATGGAAGGGGATTCGCTGGAAGCGTCTTCAGATTGTCATCTCAATACGTAAGGGTGGCTCAAAGAAAGAGAGTAGCCGTGAGGTGTCTGAGCTAATGGAACGCCTGCGTATTACTCTTCGACCAGACAAGCTGCCTCGGGATAAACGTAAATGCTGCTTCTGCCATGAGGAAGGTGATGGCGCCACAGATGGGCCTGCCCGGTTGCTTAACATTGATGTGGACCTGTGGGTGCACCTCAACTGTGCCCTGTGGTCCACAGAGGTGTATGAGACACAGGGGGGTGCCCTTATTAATGTGGAGGTAGCCCTGCGTCGCGGATTGCGGACTCTTTGCGCATACTGCCAGAAAACAGGTGCCACCAACAGCTGCAACAGAATGCGCTGCCCGAATGTCTACCACTTTGCCTGTGCCATCCGGGCACGCTGCATGTTCTTCAAGGACAAAACCATGTTGTGCACCCAGCATAAGCTGAAGGGCCCCAGTGAAGATGAACTCAGTGCGTTTGCCGTTTTACGGCGCGTCTACATTGAGCGTGATGAGGTGAAACAGATTGCCAGCATCTTACAGCGAGGCGACCGTATTCACCTGTTCCGTGTTGGTGGTCTCATCTTTCATGCTGTTGGCCAGTTGCTACCCTCTCAGATGGCCAACTTCCACTCGCCCACTGCGATCTTCCCTGTTGGCTATGAGGCTACACGCATCTACTGGAGCACGCGTCTGCCCAACAAACGCTGTCGCTATCGCTGCCGCATCAGTGAGGATGACGGTCGCCCGTTGTTTGAGGTGCGTGTTCTGGAGCATGGCATGGAGGATTTGCAGTACCGTGACACTACTCCAGAGGGTAAGAACTTGTACACTGCTCCCACTTTACGTTATCTCTCAGTGTTCCCTCTTGAAATATTTCTTTTGACCAGTGACTGTATTTAATTCACCATCTTTGTCTTTAGGGATCTGGGAGCGCGTGGTTCAGCAGGTGGCTAAACTGCGAGATGAATCATCCATGTTGAAGCTGTTCACGGAACATGTCAAGGGAGAGGAGATGTATGGCCTCACGGTTCATGCTGTCATGCGTATCACTGAGTCGGTAAGAACATGCAGCTGGAAAAAATGTCACTTTGTCTTTCTTTTCCAGTTATAATTGAAGCGCTTAACAAGACAATATTCACAAATACCTGGGGTTTACATCTCCTTCTTAATGGAAACCAGGGCTAAATGTTAAACTTTTTTGCAACTGGCCCCACCGGGCCATTCGGTTTGAAACTTAACGGGCTGAAGACAGTTTTTACTGGCCCTCCTTCCAAAAGTGATTTATCAGTGTTACAACAAAACCAAAGACTTATAAGTTATGTTATGCTGTTAACATGTTTAATCGGTTATTAAATACACCCTGGATATAAAAAAACTAAACTAAAATGTAATCAAAGTTAAAATTAGGTTAAGGTTAACAAAACAATTGACTTTTAAAACAAAACATACTAACAGACTGTAACATGACTTGCTCTCTCTCCTGCTGACAGCCAGTTAATAAAAAACTTTACACAGAGCAGCGAATTTAAGTGGCCTCTTTCGTGATTCACAGGTTGCCATGGTAGCAACCTGTCAATCACAAGGTAGTCCCGCCTAAAAGCATATGCTGCATTATCATCTATGCGGACTCCCCCCTTGCTGGCCGTTAGAGAGTATGAAACCTATGAATAAGTGAACAGATAGTTCCATTAATGACAAAAAAAGGTTTCAATTTATTTGTTATATTGAAGTAGATCTGGTACATTTTTGGAAACCAACAAAAGAGCCACACAAGCCTGCTGTGATATAATGGTTATACTGTAGATCAGTGTGCATGATTAACGCGGTTTGTGTTTATTCGTTGCGTTTTAGTTGCCTGGAGTGGAGAATTGCCAGAACTACCAGTTCCGATATGGCCGGCACCCTCTGATGGAGCTCCCGCTTATGATCAATCCCACTGGCTGTGCTCGCTCTGAGCCCAAGGTCCCCACACAATGCAAGAGGTAAAGCAGCATTATTTTAGAAACAAAGCACCAAGGGGCTATACTTTACAGTAACACCACATATGTTCTGGTGGGCACATTATCAAGCGGAGTTAAACCTACATGATGATGATCTAAAATCATTTGACGAAAGGCGTCTTGTTGAAGAGACTTGATTTTAATTTTAAAGTTTTTGAACAATAACTCAGCATAATTATCAGCCAAGTATTATAATAATACAGTTTTTATTCTTATCTTATTGTGTCAGTAATTAAAAGTTGTCCTCTCCCAGGCAACATATTGCTTTGCTCTAATTTTCAGTTAGTTTCTTGATATGAAACTAAAAATTAACAATGCAGTCCAATGTTAAGGACCATGTATAGTTTACCAAACAGCCTTGCATTATTCTAAAATGGATCTTACAAATTGACTGAATGCCCACTCAAATTTTCTTTTCTGTTTTGTCTCAAGGCCTCACACTCTAAATAGTACCAGCGTCTCAAAGGCCTACCAGAGCACCTTCACTGGAGAGCTCAACACACCATACAGCAAGCAGTTTGTCCACTCAAAGTCGTCCCAGTATCGGCGCCTGAAGACTGAGTGGAAGAATAACGTGTATCTGGCACGGTCCCGCATTCAGGGTCTGGGTCTGTACGCTGCAAAGGATCTGGAGAAGCACACCATGGTTATTGAGTACATTGGTACCGTCATACGCAACGAGGTGGCCAATCGCCGTGAGAAGATCTATGAGTTGCAGGTACGCCAATTAAACAATGACACTTGAAAATGCCTTTGGGTTAAAGTCTAAGGAATGCACAAAAGAGTGGGGGAATATTTATTCTGCTGTGCCACACAGTTATTCTACCACTGGACCACATTTCAGGACCAACAAGAAATATAGATCTGCAAAATAATTTTTATTTTGAATTTAAAGATTTGGATCAACTTTTTTCTGTGTTCTTCTTCTGACTTAGAATCGCGGGATCTACATGTTCCGCATCAACAATGAGCAGGTGATTGATGCCACTCTAACAGGTGGCCCAGCTCGGTAAGTGTTGATTTGTTATTGGTTGCCTCATTGTATGCTCTTGAGTCTAGTACCTGTTGTTGTTTTTTTTTAAACTGACTTTTTTTCTCCTTCCCAGCTACGTCAACCATTCCTGTGCCCCGAACTGTGTTGCAGAGGTTGTAACGTTTGACAAAGAAGACAAGATTATCATCATTTCCAGCCGCAGGATCCCCAAGGGAGAAGAGGTGCAGTACATTAGAAAACCGACTCACTAACTTTTTTTTTTTCTTTTTTCTTTTTTTTTTTTAAAGTTCATTTTGAGTAACTGTCTTAACGTGTTCTTAATTCCAGCTGACCTACGATTACCAGTTCGATTTCGAGGACGATCAGCACAAGATCCCTTGCCATTGTGGAGCCTGGAATTGCAGAAAGTGGATGAACTAACGAGAAGGAGGATGGAGAATTCCCCTCTCTCTGGTGCCAGAACACTCCTGCGCCAAAGCCTTTGAATCCTACATAGCCAGTGCATAAGCTGTTCTGAAAGATGTGGAGGAAGGCAGGCCTCCATCATTAAAAGACTTAAAGCGTTAACACCTGTAGCCAAAGGTTTGAAGAGCATTAATCAATAAAAGCAACCGACCACCTCCGTCAACCACAGCTTGATGGTGGGACTAACTTTCATGTTTGGACTAGTGATTCACCCTTTCCTCAGCCAAAACCCTTTTCCCCCCCACCCCTTTGACTGTTCTCAATAAGCTTGCAGTGGCTGGAAAACAATCCTCAACATCTACCAAATGATTCTGACCCTCTGATATCAATACTCGTAGTGCAGAGCTCACCTGGAGCTTCGACAAAAAGCCATTTTAGAATACTAAGAATGAACTAATGATGCATTTTTATGTTTTAAGTCGGACCTATTTCCTCTCCCACCCGGCCACACCTCCCCCTCACCTCCCAGGAAAAAAAAGGCACTTTCCCATCAAGTCATCAATGAAGACAACACGGATATTGGCTAGCTAGACAATCTTGATGTGGCTCTGTGTAAGAACTACATATGATCGATGGAGAAAAAAGATGTAAATTAATATAAAATTTGAGATGCTATTGATATGTGGCTCCAGAGGCACCAGATGTTTTGACTGTGTGGAGTCCCAAGGTGGGTTAGTTGGACCCAGTCTACCTCATTGATTTAGCGGGAAGTGACTGCTTTGTATAAAAACTGTTAACTGCTACTGTGGAACGGGGGAGGGAGGGGTGAGGGGGAATGTTTTTATGGGCTTAGCCTTCTCGGACAAGCAGGGAATCTTAAGCAGCAGGTTTGCTCTATCTACTCTATGCTGATGATGATTTACAATAATGAGCCAACATAATTATTATTCATGAATTGTTTATACAAAGGAAATATATGACAGTTTTGATAAGATATTGCATTAAAATCACAATCACAAACTTGGCGTGTCCTGTACGCCACCAAATCATCCTGGATATTGATGTAGCTTTTTCTTTTTTTCTCTCTTTTTATTTATGCTTCTCAAAAACATTAGCTGTGTGAAAGCACAAAAACATCCATGTTTTATGATGCTTAAAGACAGTAACGGTGTGAGCAAATGGCTCTAGGATCACTGGACACTTAGTCTTTGAAGAAGACTATGAAGTCCAGAATTAACCAAGTACACACATTTGCTTGTTGCTTCATACATTGAAGTTCCACTTGACAACCAGCCGGTGGATGCATGACTACTGTCCCATTAAATGTTTTTTATCCCTTGCCCTCCCCCCCAACAACTCAATCTTTTCACAACTCAACCTTAAACTTTGAATCATGCCTCTTCCTCTCTGTATTATTTAGTGGACTGTTGTTAAACTTTACTGTAGTAAGTCTTCCTCTGCCGGAGTACAGCCTGCAGTGTTTCTACTTCCCCTGTAGTGTGCTTTTCTAGTGCTGGTACTATCCTCTCGAGGCTGAACAGATGGCAGGGAAAGACTTATTGGAAAAAAGGGCATTTGTTTTCATTTCTATGTAAGATGAATGAAAAAAGTCTTTAAAGGGAGCTTTACTAAAACTCCCCCTTCCCATACTACTTTCCTCCTTCCCCTAACCTAAGACCTCACATGATTTTAAAAATGCAAAGTTGTACAAACTGTATATATAGTATATGCATTAGGGGACAGCAACTCTTTATCCAGCCCCTTTGTAATCAAAGTCAAAAAGTGTAGAGAAATAAAATTGAAGAAAAAAAATCAACCACTGGATATCATTTTAACAAAGATAAAGCTGTA
The DNA here is from genome assembly GCF_021292245.1 of Micropterus dolomieu. Taxonomy (NCBI): domain Eukaryota; kingdom Metazoa; phylum Chordata; class Actinopteri; order Centrarchiformes; family Centrarchidae; genus Micropterus; species Micropterus dolomieu. Next base: position 10,960 of record NW_025744145.1, read on the forward strand.
TATAAATATAAATATATGTAAAATGGCAAACTAATATCTTTATGTATATGAACCAGAGTGTTTTGCATTTACCTGTTTTTCTATTAGTGTTTTTGCTATAAGCTCTCAGAGACAAGTTTGTTAAAATAGGTATGAGAAAATGTCTGGTCTTTTCTCCAATCAGTTGCGACGGGAAGCCGGTGTGATTACAGAACTGTTTGGATTCATGTGGAGGGGCGTCAGTTAGACATGAAAATCACTTCTTGCGTAAAGCAGTACAATGGTGCATAGCATTTGTATTTATGTAATAATGTTCGTGTTTATTTTTCTTTTTATTTATGCTACTGCTTGATGATTACCAAAACCTGTCCCTTAATCGGTCACAATTGGATTAATATACTCTTGAATGGAAAATCTTGAAATCCCTAGAATCTTGTTAGTGTTTTGCTTTTTATATCTTCCCTATAGAAGTGAATGTGTTGGTAAACCTTGTGAAATGGTTACTTGGCCTAATGTATGTTATGATGTAATACTCAAAAGTTAATCCCATACTTAACCTGGTAATGAATTGCACTCTCATAATATAAACAGAGAACTTCTCTAAAGTGGTAGATATTGATCAAGTATCTGAAGCAGTGATATATATATTTTTTGGTATGTTTCTATTTCAAGGGAAGACCATGACGAGACATTATGCCGCTCACTGGATTTTAACCTGAATAATTTTTAACTTCTCTGAATCGTAATTTAAGTTCTCTGCATATCGTATAATTTAATAAAAGTTTGCTCAAATTGAAGGTTTTTTTTAACCTCACCTACTTTTTAAAAAGATGTTGCATCTGTACAGCAGAGATACTTTTAGGGAATATGAATAAATATAATCATTTTTATTGTATGTGGCATGTTTTGTATGGATATTATTTTGAATTGTACATATTTTTTTCAGGACGCCAGAGGTTGCATCTCTTTATATACAGCTTTCCCCACTCCCTTTCCCCTTTCATCTTATTTCTTTGTCTGCTTTTGTTTCTTGTAAAGGAAAATAAAATGCATTTTAAATATGTGCTCATTTTTCATTTTTATAGGAAGTTTAAAAATACATCTTAACTCAAGATCCACTAACTTCCTTGTCTTTTCAGCGTATGGCATTTTCTAGGTTCTCATGGAAACTGTCTTGTGCACATTTTCGAGTGGCCTTTCATTGTGGCCAGCCTAAGGCACACCTGTGCAATACCCATGCTGTCTGATCAGCATCTTGATATGCCACACCTGTGAGGTGGATGGATTATCTCAGAAGGGAGAAGTGCTCACTAACACAGATTTTGACAGATAATGTGAACAATATGAGAGAAATAGTCCTTTTGTGTACATAGAGAAAGTGTTAGATCTTTGAGTTCAGCTCATGATGAATAGGGGCAAAAACAAGTGTTGCATTTATAAATTTGTTCAGTGTAGGCTGGATTTTCCCACTTCAATGACACTTTTAGGAAGGGATCTCTTAAAGGGGAACTCACCGATTTTACACATAAAAGCCTGTAAACAGTTGTTTAAAGCCTTTTGTGGCGCCAGAGCTGTACAAAATTTGATAAATTGCCTCAGGTGACTTCACTTGCAGCTGAAGACTACAAGTTTGAAAATGGAAAACATCTGGGGGTGGGGAGTTACAAAGAAGTGAGTTTACCAGACCTCTGTGGCCTGCTCCTCATCTCTGAGACTAGAGGCTACCTTCGCTGCTACTGGCATAATACACCAGCATCCCAGAATTAACTGTTGCTAGTTAAGTTACAAGAAGAATGCATGGCTTAAGAAGCACGATGTCTACGATGGTGAAGTAGGGCCATTGAGAGAGATTAAAGTCACAAATTTACAAGAAAAAAAAACATTCCAGATGTGCTTGTATTATTTAAAGGCCCTGCACTCCATTGAGAGCAGGTGATAATAACATCAACCATCACATATAAGCTACTTTCAACAACTAGCATCATGAGGAAATTCCTTCTGATCAAAGACCAAAAGAATAAAATATTAGGGAAGAACTGCAGACCATTGTAGTACCATCTGCCTGTCTGAAAACTCCACCTCCTCTCATCTAAAAAAACTCAAATTTACCACTCAGAATATTCAAGTTTTTTTCTTGTAAATTTACGATTTTCTTTCATAAGTTTTGATGTTTTTTTACTCAGATTTCCTCCATCGACTAATTTATTTTGTCTTCAATGGCCCTAATACCCCGTAATAGATGTCCCTGGTTCTGCTGCTTTGATTTTGTTTTTAGAATTTGTCCTTAGAGTATGGTTATGTTGTAGTGCGATATTAAATCAATGGAGTACTATATAATTATAGAAAGCAAAACCCATTGTTTGAAAAGCAACTTAATATGTAAACCTATCCACTGGTTATTCTTAGATTAAAAAATAAATAAATCCCTGTATGCATGTTAATCTTGTTCTTATAACAAGCAGCACTTGACAATGAAAAGACTGCATGGTGTTTTGAATGAGCACCACAGTTGAAGGCACAGATAAGAAAAAGAGGAATTTATTGTATATCTATATACATACATACATACATACATACATACATACATACATACATACATACACACACACACTTCTCAACTAATTCTGAAAAGATTTGCACAACTTGATTTTTGAAATCTTGAAGAATTACTTGTGAATAGGATGTCTGATGGTCATAACCATGGCAACAAACCAAACATGGACAGGAGTGTTTTGACAATTTTGGTTCAACTGACAGCAGTCATCCATTTCCCCCCCCGTCCCAGCTCTACTCCTCCGATCTGCCTGCTGAACTTCTACCCATGTTAACAGTAGCAGCAACATGTCTGGGGTACACAGAAAGAAAAACAGGGAAAGACAAGTCTACCTCAGTGCAGAGGACCCAGTGTTTAAGACAGCATGCAAAACGGATAATGACATATGGATTCTGGTTCATGATGACATAACTAACATTAGAGTCCATGTGGACATAACAGTGCAGAGCCCAATAGTGATGAATGTCAGTGTAATACTTTCATAGTTTTGTCTGCAGACAAACTCAAAGCTGCAGACGACAAAGTAGAATGAAAACGTGCAGTTTCACTTAAAAGCATGTCAGTCTTTGACGGTAAAACGTCTCAACTACTTTTCACATCTAACTGTATGTTCTCTTGTGTGTGAATTGTCAGCAGCTGTCTTGTTTCTGAACATATATAGCCACTGGCAGTATCAGAATTCAAGGTTAGATGTTCCATTCCATATTCCAGTGTCAATGAGAAAGAGATGCACCCCGGAGGACATACGTAGAAACACACCCGCATTGCTGAGCTCTGAAAAGAACTCAACTAGCAATTCCAACAATTATACATTATAAAAAAAACGAAAAAAAATAAAACAAACAGACAGAAGTTATCTGGGATCAGTAGTACCACCAAATTGCCATGAGAGGTGCCAGTTTTAAAAAAAAAAAAAAAAACACACAAACACAACCCCAAATTCCAGCAGATGACGCAGTCCATTTCCTGGCACAGTTAGAAACCATGCAGACAGATAAATCAAACAGACTTCTGAAAGTACCATTCAAGCAAAATCACTGTTCAAATGTCACACCGGTGCTTGTGGCAAAAACAAAAAGGAAGAATATATGCATGTTTTATATACAAATCATATGTACCCATCATCAGTAGTGTCTAATGTCAAAGTCAAAAGAAAACACCCATCATGATGTCTTTACACGAAAGCACAAAAAGATATTTAAAAAAAAAAAAAAAAAAAAAATAGTATTTTTCATTGCCATTTTATACGCCTCTTATTTGCTCAGGTTGAACGACGCCATCGTCTGTCGCAAACGGGGTTCTGGCTACATCCAGATTTGCACTCAGTATCTTATTAAACAAATGCTAAAAACCCCCTTAATCCAAGATCTGTAAGACGGTGAAGACTTGACACTACAAGGTTTTAATTTTCATATCAAGACTTGTCACATCTCATCTCACAGTGTTCATCAATATATGAAGTAAAGTCTATCAACAAATAAATAAAAAGCAAAACCATCCCAGACATTATCCCTGCCATATTACAAACTAACACCAGGGCCGGACCACTTCTGTCATGCGATACCTGCAGGTCTCACGCACGATGAGGAAGCTACAGTTGAGTGCGACGCATTTATATTCAAGTGAGGGATTAAAAAGAAATCTGGCTGCTCATGCTTAATTACCAAATGTCCCATAATTGGTTTTGTCTAATGAACTACAGCCTACACCACAGGACATCTTAGTGTCTTAGAAACATGCTAGTAGTCCAGATACCTTTAACACACATGACTAGAAACAGTGCTTCAGCCTAGTTCCCCCTCACAGACAAACACACACACACACACACACACAGCAACAGACTGTTATGTTGCATGGCCAACAGAATATGAAGTGTTATTATTCTTGAACTTGAAAACCCACAACATTCTTGACTCTTCTGTTTCAGAGAGGTAAAAAACAAAACACAAAAACAAAAAGAAATCCCGTCACTGTACAATAGTAATAATTCCTGCCATGGGACATGAAAACAAAAAATAAACGGTTGAGTGTGATGATATTAACAGTGGTAGTGCTGTAGTGTTTGTGGCCCATGGAAAGGGGAGGTTGAAGGGAGCAGGGAGGAGACCCGAGGAACAAAAAGGGAGGAAGGGGAAGGAGAAAAGTCAGTAGACTCTCAGTAGTTTTGGCTAAAAAGGTGAGGTAGGCCTCGTCACAACTTGGAGTGTGGCTTTAAAACTGGCAGGGTTTTCATTTGCAGTCTGTCTTTTAGTGTTCGTTTTCCGATGGGAGTGTGGTCTGGTTGTGCGTCTCCAGCACGCCTCCCCCCCCCCCCCCGCCGCCTGGCCGCTCACATCTTGATGTCCTCCTCCACGCTGAGCTGAGACAGAGTCTTCTTGATGCGCAGGGCTGTCAGTCTGGCTGCTCCATTGGCGTACCAGCACTCCCTCATGATCTTCCCCATTACACGCAGTGACTGCACAGCAAAGGGAACATTGGTTAGATTTTCAAATCAAAAAATTAAATTTAAACTTCTGAAGCATTTGATACCCGCTATAAAAGCTGGCTGGCAATGACGACTCAATAGCGACGACAACTGTTATAATTTGGCACCATTCAATCAAGTGGAAGTATTCTAAATGTTTCATTCATCGGCTCATAATTATTTGCTGTAAAATGCTGATCTGTTCGTTATCTCTGGAAACATTAGTATCTCCACAAAGTTTTTTAAATAAGCTTTTGTCTATGAAAAAATGGATCCATCAGAGTTTCAGCAGAGAAAGCTTTACCAATCAGGAAAATTAGGCCTATGTGAAAGATTGTATCAAGACATATTCAACCTTTTTAATTATCCCTAAAGCCTCCACTAAAACTCATGGTGAGGCGTCCTTTCAATATTATGGCACCCTTCCTGATGAGCCGAGGGCAGCTGGAAATCTGGACATGTTTAAAGGTAAACTAAAGACATAACTATTTAACCAGGCTTTTAACTGAGCTGTTTTTATTTGATTTTATTTAGTTTAAACTTTATTTATTATATTTTTACTATTGATTTAATATTTCTCTAGTGGCAGGGATGGAACTCTGGATGTTTGGGCCTAATCGGTTTTCCCAGGTGCTTATTTATGGTTGGAGGGTTGGACTGATGGGCGTTATATGGGGTGGTACTAATACATTATTATTGTTTTTAAATGGCTCTGTAGTGTGAAGCACGTTGTGTTACATGAGTCTGTATGAAAAGTGCTATATAAATAAAGATTGATTGGATAACTTAAGTCAAAAATCATATCAACTAAATTAGACAATATAATTCCTTCAATAATCCCCCACAACAGTGATTTGGAAATCAGCTGTCCATATTCAAGTATTCACGTTAGGACGTCCTGTACAATGTGATAATGCCCTACTGCCTTTCTATACAGCCACTTAAAGTATTTTTAGAAACCCGCTAGTGCAGCTGTTGCTGTATAGTATATATAGAGTGAGAAATACCTCATAGCTCTGCCACCAGTTGGGCACATTGGGCCTCAGTTTCTGGTCACACACCACCTTCCTCATCTCCTCTATGGAGGGGTCAGAGGGCACGAGGTCATAGTAGGGCAGCTGGTACTCCTCGTGGATACCTGCAGCACACAACAGAGGGGCCTTCTCAGTCTCTGGTTTCGCACCTCTTTTTCATTAGACCCGTTCCCTCACATCAGATGCTGCTGTTTGCGGTCTTACCTCCTGCGTTGCAGCGACGCGCAATCTCCCAGTACACCAGGCCCAGTGCGTAAATGTCAGCACATTTGAAGGAATCAAAGTGTTTCATGTTGATGCTTTCATCCAGGACTTCTGGAGCCATGTACCTGGGGTGGACACAGGGCAGCAATGAGCAGTAGCACCAAATGAGAAGTTTCATATGGGTGAGTAAACCTAAAGACTCAAGATTCAAGGAATCACAATTGTAATGTGTGCAATAACGAATGTTGCTGGGCTTTAACGGTCACTGTAAACAAATAAACATCCATCACTGGTTTTATCTGAAAGGTCCAGAGAGCTTAAGCTTCAATAAGGCTATTGTTTATATATATTAAAAAAAAAAAAAAAATATTATATTTATATTTATGTTTATATATATTAAAAAAAAAAAAAATATTATATTTATATTTATGTTTATATATATTAAAAAAAAAAAAATATTATATTTATATATATATAAAAGTCACTCACTTTTCAAATATATTTACTTTGACATTAATAAAATTGTTGCTAGACTTCAAGACCTGCAGGATCCCTGTTCCATATCCCCATTTGTGTGCTTATGAGTGAATCAGTATGGAAACATTTACCTCTTTGTGCCCACTCGCTGGTTAGGTGCTATATCGATTGTGTCTGTGATGGACTCGTGGCGGACTGCCAGTCCGAGGTCAGCTATGGCGCACATGCCGTTTTTCTTAACCAGGATATTTTTAGACTTGAGGTCACGGTGAGCAATGCCGGGCTTACCTGCAGAAGAAACCAATAACATATGACCACATTTGCGTCAAGAGCTCAGCAAAATACAACACAAACATGCACACGCTTGCTGGACAACTACTGTGTGCACAGTCACATTGCCCGTGTGACTTTCACTGCGGTCTGACATGACAGTTCATCTCACCCTGAGTGCCGAGGATTTCCATGTGAAGGTGTGCGAGGCCGCTGGCAGCCGACAGTGCCAGTTTGATCATGCCCTCGATGGTGACAGAGTAGCGGTTCAGGTAGTCGAAAAGAGAGCCGTACTCGTGATAGTCCGACACCAGCCACAGCTGAGTCCATGTGCCATTGTCTGAAAGACCCAAAAACCAAAGAGTAGTAAGCATTAAATTAACACGTGAGTATCTACATGGAATTACATTTCACTAATTTAATGGATAATTAGCTTAAACTAAAACTGAGCTGTGCAAAAGAGAATATCTAAACATCAAGTTAAATAGGGATACCCTTTACCTAACTGCACCTTATTCTTACTTTGACTTTCTTGTTATGTAGGTGGTCTAGAATTCATTTAAACAATGTGACTATGTTTTGGATAAATGCCTGAAATGTTCATGGGAACGCTCCAAGTCTCCACGCAGCCTATAAACTTCCTCACCTTTATTGTCTGCTGCAATGAACCCTAGGATATTTTCGTGGCGCAGCATGATTGTCTGGTAGATCTCAGCCTCTCTGAACCAGGAGCGCTCCTCTCTGGAAGAGAAGATCTTCACCGCCACATCTCCTCCCCTCCACTTCCCTCTCCACACCTCACCGAAGCGACCCTTTCCTATTATCTCCTGCAGCACGATGGTCCTCGCCACCGTCCTCTGCACAAACAAGGGCAGACCTGCAGGGGGCAGTAAAGAGACAAACAAAACATTAGCCAGCCATCCCTGTAGACTTGTTTTGTAGACATGAAGTGGTGCAAGTACTCTCAGTAGATTCTAGGTCAGGATGATTTTCACTAGATTTTGCAGCTGAATAATCATTAATTTGGATATTTATAGAATGAGATATAGAAGATTGTTCTGCTACTGCTCTTGCTGACAAGAAAGGACACATGATCACACAATCCCCCCCTCTCTCATTAGTATGTCACACTGGGGTAGACAGCATATACTAACCAGAGCCTGATCCGGAGGTGGACATGTCATAGATGAGGTCCTGCAGGGTCTTGTCCTTGGCCAAGTATAGATGGTCACAGGATGGGTCCTCTACCTCCAGCCTCTGCCTGTGGCTGTAGGCCCTCTGATGATACTGGAACAGGAACACGCCAACCATCAGCAGCACACATAGAAGGAACACGGGCCCTGCGATGACCGCCACCAGCTCCACCGGCCCCCAGGAGCTCCCTGAGCCTGGCCAGTCCCCTTTTGTTGGGACTAGGAGGGCAACATGAAGGAGACGGAGAAGCGATTACTTTAAATCTAGCAGACTGACAGTGCCTCTGTTGAACTTAAAGAGCGCTGATGTTTGATGGAGTCTCACCAGGGACTTTCAGGTCAATACTATTGCAGTAATCTTCATAGCAGCAATGTGTGTTGAGCAGGCCTTCAGCGCTCAGGCAGTAGAAAGGTTGCCCAGGGGGGACCAGGTTATCCCGGTTGATACAGATGCGTACATGCTGCTCATTCCCCTGGATGGAGTATGTGGAGGCCATGCAGGCGCCATCTGTCTCGCATTCGTAGCCCGTCTTCTCACAGTTTGTGCAGTTGCAACGTAGAGCTGCGGGAAAGGACAGAAAGAATTGAGTAAATAATAATCCATCAGATGCAGCCAGCAGGTTTAAAAAAATGAATCCATTTCACTTCTCAGTTTTGTCCAGCAGGGGGTGTGCTAATTCCGCAGTTTACACTGTAAAGAGTGTAGCGTCCTATTGAGTTGTAGGCATTTTGTGACCCGCAGACACAGAGCACAGAGTTGAGAAGCAGCAGCCAGACGGCCCCGGCGGCCCTGAAATCAGATCCTTCACTGCAGATGAACCCAAACACGCAGGGTGGAGACGGACTTGCCCAGTGGGACAGACAAAGTGAAACCCAACCAGGGGGAAAGAGCTCCTGCCAAATCCCCAATGCAGCATTCTGCTCCATTCCTCTCCACTGTCTTTCTCACACTGACACAAAGAGCTGCCACTGTTTAAGCTAATGAGACTTATTTTTATTAAACACAGCACACTCCTGCGTGGGGACCTATTAAAGCTGACACAATGGAACTCCTGCCACCTACATACTCAAGTGAGGTCAGTGCCAGAAGGTCCGCACAAATCTGAGACAGAACCAGAGTTGGTAGGGAAACCAAGAGATCAAGAAACTTCAGACTGATTAGATTTGGAGTGAAATGTGATTTTGAGTCACAGCACACATGCTTCACATTTAGATTAAGGTCAGCACAAAAGGCTTCTTCCAAGGTTTTCCACGAGCAAACCGAGTGCAAAGCAGGAGCAGGCAAGGCTAGATGGCCGTGGAACTAGTTTTCACATTGGGGGGGGGACGACGACAAAAACAACAAAACAAGTGGTGATGCTCAACTGAACCCCTGTCAATTGTAAATGGTCTCACTGACAACAGGGCTGCGAGTGAGGCGTGACAGGCCAAAAGCTGATCCTTGTTCAGAAAAACAAAAGGCTGGACCACTCAAGACTAACCGCTGTGGACTTAACGAGGACCTGCCGTACCAGCATCAATACAGGAGGAGACACAAAGAAGAGAGGAATTTCAATCCTTATTCTCCTGCACAACAACAAACGAGGCTCAGCATCAGTTGGACCTCTGACAATGTCTGGCACAGAGGAAAGAAAAGATTTTAAGAGTGGCGAGTTTCCACTAATCCTCTGTGTCTTTCTTTGACCAGATGAGCTCACCGATCTTCACTGTTTGTACCAACAAGGGTCTCTGTCAAAAGGTGTCAGTAGATTTTAGCACATTCTTGAACCAACTGAGTTGTCACATGATTAGGCTTTTGTTCAGTTCAACAAAAAAAAAAAAAAACCAAACAAACAAAAAAAACCCCTCAAAATGACTAATTCAATGATTGCGCCACCTTCATGTTAACATCCAAGTGGCCAAAACCACAAACCAGGAGTGGTTTCCACTAAACTGCATTCTGTGTGGGAAGTGTTTTTTTTGCATTTAGCATGAATGATGATGTGTCTATGCTTATGTACCGAGTATTAACTGGAAATGTGGAAGCAGGTTTTCAGTAATATTTTTCATCTGTTTAGTGTTTGCGTGCGTGTCTCACTCTCCAGGAGGTGAGCGGGAAAGTGGCAGGAACTCTTGGTGGAGTGCGTCCAAATTCACTACAGTTCGCATGCAGAAGGAATTTCCTGCAGATTACAGAGAGGTGAAGCAGGCTGGGCCCGATAAAGAGAGAAAAACAAGCCCTGTGCCACATCACGCCAATACGCAGCATTAATGGAGCAAATGGTTCAGCTAAATAAAGACAGATGCCAAGAGTAACAGCTGAAGGTCAGAAAGCTGGACGACGCTGAAAATATATATATCATCAACTTTAGATAACTTGAATTTGTCTTTTCATTAGGCTCCTCTTTTGTAGGCCTGATGTTTACTGGTTCTCAGTGAAATAAATCAATGTTCAGCTAGTGTGTCCAGACAGGAGCCATTTTGATCAACCCATCCTCAAAGTAGGAGTGACGTTTAAATGTTTGAGAAACACACCATGCTCACGATAGATAGATTTAATGTCCTTCAGTTTTCTCATACATGTTGCACAAAATAAACAGCAGCGATCTGATAAGAGCCCCATGATCCAAAATAAACAGGCGCATCCATCATAGAGACTCCGTGTGTGGTAAGACAGATGGTGCACAGACATACAGACAGAAGCTCAGGAAGGAAACCAAACATGGCTGAAAACACAGTCCCTTCTCGAAACAGCCATGGATGGTTTGTGGTCTACCAAGAGTTTGGTTTGTGGCAAGGCTTCTCCTTTCGTTAAAGGCCACTTTGTGACTATCCCATGTGTAGCCTGCTTCCACACAAACATGCAATAATACCACGGGTGGCAAATATGGAAAAAACCTATGAAAGAATATTACCATATTATATCCAGTTACCCAAACACCCAGGAAATTAAGGTAATTTGTCACATTGAAGCAAATTTCTGTAAACACAACAGTTCTGGTCATTGATCTGCAACATTCCCCATAACAACCAGAAATATCAAAGGGATGCCTCTATAGAAAAAATCTCTACTGTCTGACAAATCACTGTGTATATTATCCTATCACCCAGCCCCAAACACTTTGTCACACAAGATGGCACAATGTGAAGACAAAAATGAAAGTAAATTCAAAATGAATATGATGCAAGACAGGGCACTGGTATATAACAATGCCTAATAAAGAACTGCTGGCCCACTAGCATTTACCCAAATGCCATGTTGTTTGCACACTGCTCCGCATATCTCACTAGATTCGGAGCAATAGCTAGACTTGAAGGAATGAAATCAAGCCTTAAAAAAAAACAAAAGAAAAACAACGCATGGATCTGAGTACAGGCCGGGTGTGTGGTTTGAGTGAACTCTGCTCTTGTAGCCACATAATTGGTGGTCTTTACACTGGTCCTTTGTGTGGAGATTAAGACGACATGAGGAGGGATTGGACTGGCCCAGCACGAACAAAGAGCAGAGTGGAGTGGGGGAGCGCACTTCTGCGTGGAGCAGCATGAGGGGGGGGGATGGGTGGCGGAGCAGGGACAGGCCAGGGGTAACAGTAACAGCCCCTGATGTTTGGGGGCTGCTCTGGGCCAGACAGAATGGGGGCTGGTCCCAAATAGGGCAGGACAATACGGAGGGGAGGGAGCAGAGTGGGGCAACGAGCAGGACAACGAGCGGGACTTACAGGGCCCCCAAGCTGCGAGTGAGGTCTGCCCGAGTGACCAGCTGCGACCGTCATTAAAAACCCAGTCTAGACTTTGACTTACGGGAGGGAGCAAATAACAGGAAGAGGGAACAGTAGAGGAAAAGGGGGAGAACAGCGTGCAAAGAGTGATTCCTTAGAGCTGCGAGTGTGTGAAGTTCCTATCATTCCGTTCATGTTGAGACAGGAAATGGCAGACACAGTGAGGAAGGGATTAATAAAACATTGTTGCCATAACCAGAGTAGCCTTAACTTGGGCCCAACTAAAAACCACAGCATAGTCCCACTCCAAACAACTTCACACATTAACAGAGTGTGTGTGTGTTTTGTTCAGAGCTACTCGTGCGGCGCAACCCTGTCAAAACAGGGGTGAACTTTCTAGTATGGCAAGTTTGTGGAAAACACTCCGAGCATGCTTGGCGCAGGGCGGCGAGGTTACACAAACACAGTGGGTTTCTGGGGGCTAAGCGACGCAGACAGAGACAATCGGTATGTGTGTGTGTGCGCGCGCGCGCGGGGGAGCAGAGCACCATTACCAAAATGCACTGGCTGAAATTAGATCCATACAGATACCAGACTGAGAGCTGATCAAGACAAGGAGACGCCACCAGACAGTGTGAGTGCAAATACACACTGACGGACACACGCGTATGCACACACACACACCACAACTGTGTCCTAATCAATGCTAGGGGAAGGAGGAAAGTCATTACCTTTGTCTGCATCTCAGGGTCAGATTACTGATCTGATTCTAAAGTGAAGTCTCTGGGGCTAAAGGCTGCTGCCGCTACTATCTCTACAAACCACCACCCTCTAGGCTGCATCCCATCCTGTCTGTCTGCTGCCCTGGATGAGCCACAAAGTGTGAGCGCAGCATCACTTTGGACTTCATGCTGCTGCTCAAATTCCCCATTCTGGTCAACACTCCCCTCCATAATGCACAAGAATATTGCAATACTGTGAGCCAATGCATCTGTCATGTGATTTAAGCTTAAAAAACCCTTTAAGTATTAGCAGAACAGAGACTTAGAGTTTTTCTGTCTTTCTACCGCTGTTGAAAATATTTTGCAGTTCCGGCTGGGTATCAAGCATTAAAAAAGGCTTTATGGAAAAACATTTTGTTATTTTTTTAGCTTTTAACAAAAAGGTAGAAACTCTGGTGTTTAATTTGCATTAATAAAGAAACATTCTACAACAATATGTAAAATTTACATCCATCTCTAGCTACAGTTTGATAATTCCATATTGTAAGCCTTTTTGTCTACATCACCAGCAGAAACCAAATAAACAGAATATTTCACAAAAGACAGCTGACAAGAAATCAGGAATAGCATATATACAAAAACAATATTGTAGATAACGATGCCATGGAAAAACAAGAGATGATGATCATCATGCTATTTTGCAAACATGCACTATCAGATAATGTTTTCACACCAAAACAACTTCATCTGGTTATCATCATTCTCTGATAGTCCTGCCCTAAAATGCAGTGTTGATACAGGAAATACACATGGGCTGCAACAAAGTGCTCTGGCACAATATTGAAAGCATACGCTTGTAACAAAATAATTTATTATTAACTAAATAAAAAAGGTGCTTTTAAAAGCAATTTACATATTTGAGTTTATTGCATGGATGATTTCTTAACTGCCAAGTGAAACAAACTCAGGTTCTGTTTAAACTAACTTCCCTATGGAAGGCAGAAAAAGACAAGAGGTTTAAATCGTACTTAAGAACTAGTCTATACACACACACACACACACTATATTATCATAGCCAAACATTTCTTACTAACTGCCCTACTCAGGATCACACCAATCAAAGTGAATCATTGTCAGGTAAGCATTGGAGAAAACAGCACACAATGACGAGGCAGATCAAGTCTAATCTACATTCCAGCAGCAGCCAAAAAAACAAACCAATCAAACACCTCTACAAAGAGACATGTAATAGAGGACGGTGTGAGGTTTAGCCCTATAGACATAAAATCAAATAGCTACCGGGTCTGTCTGGGTATACGGTGACAATAGCTGCCTGCCTCCAAGTACATTTAAGGTATAGCACAAAAAGCTGGTCACATTTTACCACCAACACATACAACAACCCCCCTCTAAACAAAGACAAAGTGTTCCAAGTAAATTAAGAGCATGGAGGAGTGGGCAACCGAAGGTGAAACTGCTGGCTCTCCGGCGGTAGTAATCCCTTGTGGTCCAACATCAGTAATGGCAGAGCTGGGTCAGTCAGAGGCTACACTGTCTGCTGTACCAATTAGGGCTCTGTGCCTCCAGGCCAACGGAGGTCATTAACAACACTGGTCATTACGGGGGGGGGGGGAAAACTAGACCACCCCAGACCTGACCGACTCAGTGCCACATTTTAGAAACTGTTGGTCAACAAGGATTTCTAAAAAAGGAGGACGCCTGGGGGCTAGCGAGTAGCCTGAAATCTTTATACAGAGCACGTGCACCTTTATTTGATCATAATTTTGCTGCAGGGATCCCGCAGCAAAAACAATTATGCACAGTACATACACAATAGATAACTGCTACACATTTAAGAAGAAAAAAAAAAATAGCCAGCTGGAAATACTACCTCCCCCTCCCCTGTCCAAGCTCTTCTCTTTACAGATACACACCTTTGAACCCAATAACTTCCAACCTTTCTCCGTACATTCCCTTGGCTCTGATCTAATGGGCAGGTGTACACATGTTCCAATCTGACAAGCTCGTATTTCCTCCACCTGAACTCATTCACATCAGATTTGACATTAAACAGCACCTGTAGCAGAGTTTTGCTCTGCGCAGGCAGCTCCCTGAACAAGTTAAGAAGCTGGGACTTTTCTGTTTCCCCAATGGCCAGTCTTTGTTTTTTTTACACAGAGGGCACATCAGGGAACGACAAGACTCTGACATAGTCTTGATAGCACGTTGGAAGGGCTACTAAAAGCAGGGGCAGAGTTCAAGAGATAGCAGGAGCTCATTTTACCAAAGGCCTTCTTTTAACCGAGGGGGTGGAGGACAAAGCCCTTGCCTAAGGCCCCGTCCACATTATTGCGTTTTCGAATTAAAACGGAGACCTTTTGCTACGTTTGCACCTCCCATACAGACTACAACGATGAAAATGAAGACCTAAAACGGAGGAGTTTGGAAACGCTGCCGACCCGGTTTTGCGTTTCAAAACTCCGGAGGGCGTTTTAGTGAAGATGGGACAAAACGGAGGACTTTAGAAACGATGATGCAGCCGCTCACGCTCGGCTCTCTGATTGGGTCTTGCAAAGCAGAAACACGATGCTACTGATCGGGTTTTTGACATGCATTTTTATTAAAATATTCTGTAACACTCATCTGCCTACACTTGTACTGTGCATGTCGCCGTTTACTTTGCAAGAACTCCCAGTCTGTTTTCTGACCCCACACTCCCGTGTTACATTCAGTAACAGTCCCAGCTCGTTATTGATACATGCAACAAAAAAAACACAAACATAAAAACAACTTGGTCTGATGCTTAGTCTGTATTTATTTATTCTTTCTCCAAATCTTCCGTAACTACAGAATAGACCATCTGCTTCATGTTTAATCAGGCCCAGTGCACCTGAACGGGTCCTAACTGTGCGTTTTCAGTCGTTTTAATGTAGACGGAGATCAACTCCAAAACGTAGCGGAAACGCTGGTATGGACGGAGATCGTATTCGTTTTAATTCTCCGTTTGTAAACTAAAACAGAGTAGTGTGGATGGGGCCTAAGCTTTCTTCAGCACCCTACGATGGTAGTGGGCAAGTGAAATCAGGAGTGGGACCACAGATCACAAAGTACAGACAAGAGAGAGAATGGAGAGGGCGGGAGGAAAAGAGAAAGAGAGGGACGCGCCCTACCTCATGGCAGTGTGGTTGACAGTGCCCATATCACGTTGCCATTGTACTCAATACACCAAGGCAGACTGTGTCACACAGGCATGTAATGCCCATAACGCCAGTGACTCCTAATCCTTATGAAGTCAACAACACGTGATGGATTCATCAAACCTGTGAGTAAAGAGTATTCTCACAAAAACACATTACACTCACAGCAGGCCTGGAATCTGCTCAAGCATAACTACTTTCAGGTTTGTCTGGTTTCAGCCCTTGCATGGTGTAAACCATTATATGGTGTGAAACCATGGCTCCAGACAGACTTGTGGGCCCCCTTACACGACAGACCCCGCCAGCTGGACAAGCCCATCATCCCCCCCCCCCCAAATCTGGTCAGGTCACACACCCACCCCCATTTTCCCCCCTCACACATCACTGTTAATGTTGGAGTAACCCAGTCAAACAAACTGACCACTCAGGTGAGATAATTTTCCCCAGCATGCCTTACATGAACTGATCAACCTTGGTGTACTGCACCCTTAGCTGAACTAAGCGGGGGAGGAATATTCATGCGATTGTTGGAAAGATGACTCAACTGATCTAAGCACAACATACACTTTTAATAGATGAAACACCACAGTCAGGATATTTATTCTGGCACAAAGAGTGGAATTTTGGAATTTTATTACTTAGTTTGTCTGTTGGGTGGCAAGTCGCAACAAGGTAAGACAGCCTCAAAACGCAGAGATCACAGGGACCACAGTATGAGGAAAAACATTGGAGGGGGATTGTGTAATCCGTGCTTATGTCTCAAACGAAAATCTATTAAACCCTGATGGGGTGTTTGGAGCAAAGTCAAAGATGAGTAGACATGTTGCAGAAGCAAAAAACAGCCAAGTTCAGTGAAACATATGTCCATTTGAGGCTGTGGCGTGGAGCTGGGCATCAGCTGCTCCAGCAGACGGGGAGGATACAGAGTGAAGCAGCCCCATAACTGGCGCCTCAAAAGACCCCACATGCTACATTTCCATCACAATGAACCCAGACTTCAACTCTGACTTCTGTCTGGGATGGCTGAATGCACGGCTGTTGTCACCCTATGCCAGCATTCACTTTCTGCTGGAGGCCACTAAGCAGCCTTTTCACTCCTTACAAATGGACACCAATGGAAGAGCTGCCAGTGTTTACTCTCAAAAACACATTTCATGCACAAAGTAGGTTAGGCCTTCATTCAGGGACTCCTATCTGCACTGGAAACCAGTGCACTAACAATGTGGGGAAACTGTCACTGAGCACATCGCACATGTTTTTAACCAGTCTGCTACCTTTACACAGTGTTGCACCGAAGCAATACAGTGATAAGCAGACAAGCCAACAAGAGATTGTTCTGTAAATATGCTAGCATAACAGCGACAGATATCTCCGCAGACTGTAGATTATTCACCAGTTGGTGAGCCCGTACGCTATAATAAACCGATTTTAATTGAGTCTTGTAGCCAACAACCAAAAGCACAGTTATCAACAATATTCAACTTCAAACAGTGCATTCTCCAGTAAGCTAGCCAACGTTAGCTGCCGCCTCGAAACAAACAGCCCCACCATGTTGTTGTTGTGGTTTTAGCTAACTATTTGCTCCGTGTTCAATAACGACCATTCACACGTCGGGTTTTGTCAGTCGATAAAAGATCACAATCAGCCATAAACAAACAAAAAAGCATGACTTTTAATTCGGGCACACAGCAACCGTGGTTTTAGAGGTCGGCGCTAGCTAGATACGGTTAGCCAAATCCCTGATACGGAGCGCCATGACGATGAGCGACAACAGGCGATGCCCAGTCCAGGAAAACACATCGAGACAAAAGCCGGAGAGGTGCTCAGCTGAAACTTACCGCTACCGACCGCCACCAAGCCGAACAGGGCCAGCAACGTTAGGATTATTCGTCTTAGAGCCATTTCTTCTGAATTCCCATCTCTCCGCGATGAAATGCGACCGAAGTGTTATCAACGCGACCAGACCTGAAACACAACCACAGTCCGACCGCACACACCACACCGCCAAATACTAGCCAGCCAGCCTGGCGAGTGACGTGTTTAAAGGGGTGTGTGTGCGTGTGTGTGTGTGTGTGTGTGTGTGTGCGTGTGTGTGTGTGTGTGTGTGTGTGTGCATGTTTAAAGGGGAGGGCTGCCTGCTCCCCTTCTCTGCCACCGAGGCCAGGCTGTGTGTTGTTAGCATAGACTGTATATAAGAAAGGGTTGTAAGTAAAATAAAGTTGGCTGAATTACAATATTCCAGTCTCACATTATCAAAAGACGCAGTGGGCACAACGCATTTATATTTATTTATTTTTTTTAGAAAAACACTGAGTAATGGCAGAATAAAATGTAGTGCAGTTGGGGGTTACATCCAATCCAGTTTTATTGTTTTTATCTATAGTTATTTTATGAGCTTTTATCTTCTGTAATCAGCAGTGGTTGATTACAGTGGGTCAGTTGTGTTACTGTTTTCCTTTATTTTATGGTTGAATAGATCGAACCTATAACCTTGATTGAGGTCATTACTTAACATTTTCCATTTGGTGAATTATATATTTGAAACAAAAACTGACTGGCCATCTTCCACAATTATTATTAACCTACTAAAAGTGTAAAATCATAAAACTTCACATGACAAAAGAGAAAACATGTGTTGGAAAAGGTGAAATATCTGATGACATCTTTGTTGTTGGTATTTAGTCAGTATCAATAGATATTTCATATCACAGTTTTTGGGGACAATACATTTTTGAAAGAAAGTAGCTGAGGGTCTGAAAAAGCCAGGCAAAACAATGTGAGGGGGGAGGACATAATCTTTGAAAAGTTTAAAAAAAACCCGCATTGGACTGCATTAACATCCTCTTAGCAAAGCCAATTTGAATATCTTAAGACGACCGAAAACACCCTGTTGACACTCAATTGTGAACGTCTGAAGTCGACAGAAAATAGCATGTTAATAGGTCCATTTTGGGTGCAACCACTTCATCAGTTTCTGAGGGGAAACTTGACATACAATAATTGCAAGAAAGAAAATAACTCCCCACTCAACCTACTTTGTATGAAATTACATTAAGAAATAGTATTGATTAATTATTCAGTTATGGTTAGCCTACTTATTATAATTTATTTGTCCTTCCATGAAGAGACTGTTTCTGTTAACATCACATTTGGGTTTAGTAAGACTGGATAAAAACACACATGTGGTCTGTTGTTCACCTTCTGGATAAGAATGGGAACCATTAGAGGATGTAGAGTACAGTGGCTATCAGAGTATGTGAGGTTTAATTTGCCCCTTGAACTAATTTTAGGGGCATTTACTAAACTCTTCTACTGGAGAGAGAGATCAGCATTCGCCCAAACCCGCTTCTGCATGGCTATTTTGTATTAGGACTGCAGGATTATCACATAGGCCATGCCGAATTCTTGATATTGCAATTGTAATTTCAATTTAATTTAATTGCTTTTATGCTAATACATAATACATATTTTGTGTAGGCCTATTCTTTTACTGACACATAAAAAATCACCTAATCGCTGTTTATTGAAAGACTTTTATTAGAAAATCACTTTGTGACTATAGTACAATTGTTATGTCCTAAAGATTATGTCAGACTTAATATGCTGGGTAAATTAAGTTTAAATTAGTTTTGGCATTCTTGGTTTATTTTGTTATGACTAAGACCTTGCTATTAGTCACTGAGCCATTTGAAACAAAAAATATATTCCGGGAAAACTGGGTGTAACTGGCCACATTCCACTGTTATTACTGAAAATGTCACATTTAGAAAATATCTGTTTTATGGCATAAGAAATTTGTTTTCTCATAAAGATAACGTTTTAAAAATGAGAAAACTATGAAAATAATCACACATTTTTGTTGTTTTCCCTTCAGAATAGCAGTCATAATAATCTGAATTCAGCCAGCATTTTATCAGAAAAAAAACAAACAATGACTACTTCTCTGGATTATTTGTTGTTTTAGTTACTATGATTTTACAATATTTTTATTCCTAAAGATTATGTCAGACTAAACTTGTCGGGTACATTTAGTCATTTCCAATCTGTTTATTGCTGTCAAGGCATGAAACAAACAGCAACAATATACGGTGGTAGCATCAATTTCATCTGCTTGGGTTAATACAGTTTTGATTAAGTTAAATTATCACTTGGTGACTGATCTTTTAAGAAATAAAAATGTATTCAGGGATTAAATTGGGTCCTACTGTCCATCTTCGTCTGGCATTCTCAATGAAAACACAAAATCGTGAAATGTCTCTTTTTATGAGATAAAATATCTGTGTTAAAAAACAAATCTGATGACTGATAACATCCAAATGTGTTCACAGGGTCAGTCACCACACTCATGACTCTAATTTCAACTATGTCTACATTCAAAGCAGACATCTGAAGTCAGGCAAGATATAATCCTCTAATGCAAATGGTGGAGGAATCCAATGTGACTGTGAGTGACTACAACACCATTTCTCTTATTATGAGTATAAGTTAGAAGGCAGCGGTCAAATGATATGCCTTACATGCACAGCAGGTGACTATGGGACTCTCTGCATTTGTCCTGGCAGTACCATTATTAGGCTAGTCAGACTATGACAAATACATGTCTATCCATCCATACAGAAAGATCTGTTCTCAAACAAGTCCTTTATTGATACTACAGCTTTGGGGCACTGCAACTGTCTAATCTCTACTTCCATCAGCTCCCCTAGTCAAAATCTGTAAGACCAATTTGCCTTAATGCTGCACAAAAAAAAGATGTCTGTCACATTGTATCCCTTATTGTTCCAGTTTATCTCAGATTCAGTATCAGCTGCTGTATCGGATTGCAGTTTTTAGCTAGAGAGTGTAAAATAATCAGTCATCTAAAGATTGCTAAAGGTGTTTTGGTCCAGGACCCATTGGACCTATTCAGGGTTTTCGCTTAGGGGATCCGGCCAGTCTGTACCCTTCTAACACATCCAGCTGCCACCACATGTGGTCATCGCAGGAAGATGTGAGTCAGGCTGTAACCAGGTACATTTGGGACTTGATTTGTGCTTTCTTTTATCACCTGTCCTTTTGCCACCACTCTCACTGCTCTATCCTCAAGCCTAATTGTGTCTGCATAGTCTCCTCTGTGGTTTTATATCTGTCCATTATCAGCCCTGTCCAATTTATCTCCACATTTCCTCAGTGGACGTTGTCTGCTGAACAAATCCCTCTGTCTCTACCAAGCCATTTGGAATGATCCCACTGTGAAAAAGAATACCCAGAGGAGGGAAACAGGGGGAAGTGAGATGGGCTTCTGCACTCACAGAGAGGGAGTTTGGCCTCTCTGATACTTGAACAACCCCCCCACCCCCACCCCCGCAGCGTTAAAAATAACCAGCTCTTCATCTGACTGACCAGACAGACTGGGGCTTTGAGGGAGTATTATCTCTCTGGAGTTTGTTCAACAACCAGGCAGACAGAAAACACTTCCACACACACTCACATAGACACACACGAACAGATAAAGGAAGAGCGAGCAGGACAAGATACAAAAACAAAACATTGGCATGCAGATATTACACGAAGGGGACAGCGCGGATACAATTATTTTCACCAACCACTGGGCAATGTTCTTGGCAATTTTGACTCTTGCTGGACATTTTGTGTTCTTTGTGACAGTGTGACATTCTGCTCCTAAAACTTGTTGCTTTTATATTTCGGTTTGAACACATTTTCCCACCAGATGATTGGTAACGCAAAATACTTTTTTCTAGACAAAGTGTTAGATCACTACAGTACTGTAGTGTACTGATTGTACACTACAGTTGCTAGTTGCTGATTAAAGCTAAAACTAAATTGTTATGGTTAAATTTGTGACTCATCTGAATATCACATCAATTGCTACTATTTTTCTGTTTTCTCATGTCCCCATTCAGTCAGGCTTGTCTTACATTCGTCTATTTACATTTTCTGGATTAGCATCTCACTAGCATGACCGAGATAAAATGTGAATATGTTATCTTATCTTAATGCAAATGTTATGTGGGCATATAATGGTGGTTTAAATATGATGTTGTATATTACTCCTGTAAAATCATCCATCCCCCACCTTCTCCTGACTAATTTCAGTGTAATGATGAAATATTGGTCCTAACTTTCTTATTTAATCATTTTAAGGTGAGGCAATGCAAATGAAAACACAACTGCCAAACAGATTACACCACAAACCTCCCAAGGTAAGCTGCAGCACTGTATGTTTGTCTATTATGTGATGACCTCTACTGGTCAATGAGAGAAGTGAAAACAATCGTGGTACAAAATAGTATCTATGGCACAAATGGTTCAAAAATACAATCCTTTATTCAACATATACAATATTGCATTTGTGAATTCCTTTACTGACCATAGTAAGGGTGAGGGTACATTTGTAAAATGTAAAAAAATAATTTGAAAAAAGTTGTGTTGTAAAAAAAAAAAGTATATAAAATGTGTCTCATGGTTGAATAATAGAAAATAATACACCCTTTGAAATATATTTACAATAAACCCAATGGTGATACAAGACAACAGCGTCCATGTTGTTAGAATATGTACAACTAAATACCTCAACGTGTCTGTGTGCAGATAATAAATGTTCATTCTATATAAGTTAAATATGCTTACACAACAGGTAATGCGCTTGGTATGAGCATGTAATTACTTAAATACTTTCAGCATTCAAAGTAAATGAACACTAAGGCCTTCGTGTTCTCCATGACTTTCAGTAGCTTTAGTCATTATGGGAAAAACCACAAGTGCAATTTTGCTGTTTATCAGTCCAGGATGACATATTCCTCCACTCGCTAAGACGATGAGTACTTGTGCTATGCTAGATTTTCCTTTTCGTCATGGAGATGAGGGATTTAGACAATAATGACTAAAACCCTGTGTGTGTATAACAGCCTGTGAATTATTCGGTTAATCATCCTGCTGTAGAAATGTCTTATTTAAACTTTTATTAGCTGAACATTACAAAAAGAAAAATACCTTGATCTACCTTGATCTTAATAGTTTTCTTTTTGGGGCCTCTTGGTTTGAGGCACTAGAAATATGGCAGATGAAAATTAGGCTACACACACATAAAAAAAACATAGCCTTGGGTGCGACCCAGTCTAGACACTACCGCTCAAAGTCATATGGTTTTAATATAATGTGTGAGTCATTAGCTCAAAATATGCTAATGAGATGCACCTCGTCCTGTTGGAATGTGGTACAAAATCCTTTCAGGCGTTTTCAATCTTGTGTCCCTGTTTCATCCTGGTGCTCCGGGTTTAGACGTCCTGCTTGAGTTTCTCGATGCTGAAGTCACTGTCATGGTCCAGTTTGGAGAGTGTTTTCCTCACCCGCAGAGCTGTGAGGCGGGCTGGTGGGTTCTGGTACCAACACTCCTTCATGATTTTCACAATGGCCGACAGGATCTGGACACACAGAGACAAATGTAACATACATCACATTAGAAGGTAACATGTGCCCCATACTGTTTCTGTTTAAGTAATATAAGGCTGTTATTATGTCTTCTATAGAGTATGGGCTCTATGTTTACCCATTTATGAGTGTATATGTTTATGTGTTTGCTTACGTGCCTTTTTATCAGGCAAAACTGAGATTTTTATCAGACACAATACACAATATAATTGCACTTGTGTGTGTGTGCATGTATGCAGGGTCTGAAAATTAGCACCTGCCAGCCGCCAAATAGTTGAGTAAATTGTTGCCAGTGGCAACAGAATTTGTCAGGCCAGCTGCCACTTTGGAGGACAGGGCAAGCACAGAACAGATAGACACATGTGCTAAAGTTTTGGCACCCAGCAGTCAGCTCAGGGAATATCTATACCGCAATTCAAACAAAACTCACCAGTGGAATAGCCCCAGTCCGTCCTGTGTGACGTGCGGTTAGCTAGCTAGCAGCACCGGCTCGACTACGGGACGTAACTCCAGTGTTATCGGAGAAGCACTAAGCTTGCCTGTTAGACGTTTTATTTTGGTTGGCCTACTATTGTATTGAAACTGAGTTTTTTTGTTCTCTTGCTGTTTTGTTCAGATAAGGACTCATTCACTGGTGGTTGAACTGTGGGTTTTGTATTGACCAATGGCTGTGTAATAAACTGTGGTGAAATTTGTGTTCCTTGTCTTCTGTCGGTTCCTGATCATATTATATGATATTATTTCATGCCATGCCATGACTCTCAAATTATCTTTGTGTGAAATTATTACAATATGATACTTCTTCTCCTCCATTACTCATCCAGCAACCCATTGACTTCTGTCCCTTTCTAATCTGCTTTCTTCTTGTCATGGCTGACATATAAAGTAATCATAATAAATTGATCGTGCCTCTTTTACACCTGGTTAAGTAAGATGGACTGATTGTTATGTACTGAAAGACATGGGTCCTTGGGTGCATGCGAACATGCATGTAATGTTTTTGTGTAAATATATCGAACAATAATGACAACGTTATTTACATTAATGATGCCTAAATGAGCTGAAAGTTATTCCTTCATGTAATGCATTTCAAAAGTGACTTTGTGAGTGATAAAATTTCAGAACCTGCATTTACATTTATATTTAAATCAGACACAGACCCTGCATATATATATATATATATCTATATGCAGGGTCTGTGTCTGATTTATATATATGTGTGTGTGTATGTGTGTGTCATCAGATGGCCTACAGGATGGGAATGGAGCCTGTTGTGCAGGCTGGGCCTCTGCTGGTCCACACACACCACCTTCTTCATCTCCTCAAAGCTGGGATCTGAGGGCACCAGGTCAAAGAAGGGAGGACGGTACTCTTCCACGATCCCTAAAAAAACAAAAAAAGACTCAGTGTGCTGTTTCTTCTCCAGTTCAGCAGAATAACAACAACTAAACTTTCAACAATCAAATTCAAATTCAAATTCAAATTAGCTTTGACAATATTGCCAAAGCATCATACAAACTACATATGAATAATCAACCCTGTACATTTCATTAAACAAGTAATTAAAGCGTGGGTGTGTGTGTTAGAAAAATAAAAATATATTAAAAATTTAAATAAAATAAATAGATAATACTGTAAACGTGTGTGTGTATATTAATAGATAAAAAATACAATAAAAAAAATAAAAAAATAAAATAATAATAATAATAATAATTAAAAAAAAGAAGTCAGTATCAAATGTGAAATTTAAAAACAAAACAATTACTAAAATATCAAACAATCAAAATAATAATAATCTGAAAATTTGTACAATTATTTATCAGTTTCCACTGGCTGTAGCAATTATTTCACATTTGGGCATTTCTCCCAGTAAATAGGGGAGTTTCTGTGTGTGTGATAAGAATTCGAATTCAGGGAATATTTGGGAAATGTTTGCCAAGTTTTTTTGTCTTAGTGTTTTGTATTTAGGGCTTGAGGTTAGAAAGTGCAGCTCTGTCTCTACCTGTCCTGTGTCACACTGGGAGCAGAGTCTTGGTTGTAGGATTCAGAAATACAGACTGTAATGTTAAATACATACATTTTCAAAACATAAATTTGTCTTCGTACGAGGCCTGAAATAGCACACTTGGAAATTGAGACTGTAGTGGGAATGTTATGAAGTATGTTTGACTAAACAAGAGAGCAGGGAAAAATATAAATTCTCTGGCAACTACACTGGGATGGAGATCTGTAAGGCCAGCTTTGTGTGTGCATGTGTGTATGGCTGTTTGTGTGAGAACACAAATGCACACAAAGTTCTGAATGTCTATCTATCTGGACTAAGTGTGTTTGTGCATGTGTGTGCGCGAGTGGTCGTTGTGCACGGACGCGTGCTTGCATCTACAAATTGTGTGCACGGGCATCTGGACTATGTACAAGTGAGTGCTGACACCAGATAAGACTGTTTATAATTACTGCAGTGCTAATCATGAGAGAGGATAGTAGAGACAGACACAGACTAGGAAAACACTGGAGTGCTGAGAGACATGGGACTAACTGCCTCTTATGTATACTTTACCAGAGCCATGCAGACATGACAAAGACAACGCATTTGAGTGGACGGGTAATACATGAACTTAAAAAATATCCATTGATATGTACCGACACAGTGTACTATTCTTTTCCTGAAGTTTACATAGGTTAAAACTAGAATATCCAAATATCTCTACAAATGACTGTAAAGGCACAACATCCTAATAGGCTGTCTCCTTACCGTTGACAACGGTCCTGCGGGTAATTTCCCAGAAGACCAGGCCCAGGGCCCAGACGTCAGTTTGCTTGTAGGATTCAAAGACGTCCATGCGAATAGTCTCATCCAGCACCTCAGGGGCCATGTAGCGCTTGGTCCCCACACGAGGGTTGTTGCCCACATCGAGGTAGTCATGGGACTGAGAGTGTATCACAGCCAAACCTGAGGAGTGAGCAGGCAGAGAGCACAAATACAACTTTTTAATTGACAGTGAATCACCAATTTTAATAGAAATGATCAAAATGAACATGAAATAGCTGTTTTGTCGCAACACATTAATAGTAGCTTAGCAGAAGCTTTTAAAAGATACAACTGGAAGTCTCGCGGATTAATTGTGATTTTGCTGTCTACACAGCCCTCACCTAGGTCAGCGATGCAGCACTGTCCGTTACGCTTCACAAGGATGTTTCGGCTTTTCAGGTCTCTGTGGGCGATGGCTGGCTTTTCCTGGGAGCTGACAATCTCAGTGTGGAGGTGGACCAGGCCACAGGCCACAGACAAGCACATCCTCAGGCAGCTCTCGGGCTCCAAGATGGTGTTCTGCAGGAAGTCGTAGAGCGAGCCCAGCTCATGAAAGTGCGTGACGAGCCACAGCTGGGTGCTGGAATTCTTTGATGTCATGTCAGAGGCTATGAAACCTAAAGCCAGAATAGGAGATCACTATATCAATATATGTCTTTTAGCTGATGCTTTCTGAAATGACACTGACATTTCTCTGCAAAGGAAACGCAATAACTTGAATAACTTCCTTGGAACTTTAATCTGCTGCCATACCCAGTATGTTGTCATGTCGCAGCTGTACAGTATTGTAGATTTCTGTCTCTCTGAACCAGGACTGCTCGTCCCTAGAGGAGAAGATCTTGACAGCCACACTCTCCCCCATCCAAGTTCCCCTCCACACCTCCCCATACCTGCCTTTACCTGGAAACAGGGTGACACAATTACACAACTGCAAAGAAATCGATAAAACAGGACATAGACGAGAATCAGCAGTGAGGAAGGAGACTGACCGACACACTCGACAAGTGAGATCTGTCTGGCCATAGTCCTTTGAACCAGATACGGCAGGCCTGTCCCACTCCCTGATGTACAAAACTCATCGAAGATATCCTGAAAAAAAAAGAGACAGAGACACAGAAACAATCCATATGTGAGAACTCAAAAACTTGAACATCTTTTCACAGTATTGGGTCTTATGTCAAGCATTAGATGTCTCTTACGCCATATGTGGGGTCATCTCCATTAGGGACCTTGAGCAAGGTGACATTACGCTCATCAGTATTTTTCGGTTTGCAGTGTGCATGCCGGAAGCGCAGGAACAGCACCACGCCACACACAATGGCAGTCATGAATAACAGCAGCAAAGACACCGCAATCCACAGCTCCGGACGATTGACTTCTGGAGGCGTTGTTGTCGGCTCTCCATCTGGATACATGTAAGCATTCAGGTACACACACATAAACACATACAGAAACACTTTTGGGTTTGTGAAACCAGTTGAGAACATTTCAGTACATTCAGAAGGAGAGGTTTTAGTTTAGAATTGTTTTTGATTTAAGGTAAACACGCTAACAGCATGACATTCAGTGCAATCATCAATCCAACGCAGTTTCATTTTGCTCCAACTGACCACTAGGGGGAAGCAGTTACTATATAGAAGGAAGCTTTGAATCCCATGACTACAAAGTAATGCTGAGTGTGCACTGAACTGTGGCATGAGCCTGAGGTGACCAAAACTACACTAAACTATGCTCAGTACCACAGTGGCTCTACAAGATTCATGGATGTGATGTTAAAGTATTGTAAATCAGTGGCTTCAGGTACTGACTGATATTTGGAGGTGGTGTGGTGAAGGCGTTGCAATGGTTTTCTTTGCAGCAATGGACAAAGAAGCGATCAAAGGAGGTGAAGCACTGCTCCCTGTAGTTAGCTGCGGAGAAGCAGCCCCTCTCTTCAAAGCCTTGCACCCACGTGTAGAAGCAGATGTCTCCTCTGCAAGTTCCATTCACGCATGTGCCTTTGACATTCTCGCATGTGCACAGCAGCTTCCCATCGTCTTCTGAGTCTGTGGCACGAGGAAGTACACAAAGACAGTGTGAAACAGGCTGCATACATGCATGTGCAAATATGATTGCACCAGTCAATAACAAGCTATGAAACCTTTTCAAATGTGACTGATCTGGGACAAAATACTGTCTTCTCCAGACACTCATTTACTTTTCCATGTTTCATGCCAGGAAGGCAGCGTACACTCTGCCTGCCTGAGCTTGTTGGAAATAGCTCCCCATTGTTTTACACTGGGTTTACACAGTGTTGGTGAGGACTTTGAGACTGAACCATACAGTCTATGCGCAAGCTGCAGCACTAGTGATTAGTGCAGTGCCTAGTGAATGCTCTTTACAACACTGACCATTAACTCACCTGCATGGATTGCAGAAATCCACAGAAGTGCCCCAACTAGCACCACTTTGAGCAGAGCACAGCCGCCCATCTCTGTTAAACAGGAGCAGAATAATGAGTAATGATGAATATAATGAAGCAATGATGATACAATTAAAGTTCTCTTTCTTAGGAACTGTCATAATGACA
Organism: Micropterus dolomieu; assembly: GCF_021292245.1. NCBI lineage: Eukaryota > Metazoa > Chordata > Actinopteri > Centrarchiformes > Centrarchidae > Micropterus > Micropterus dolomieu. The sequence goes on from NW_025744145.1 coordinate 39,561, forward strand.
GAGATTTAATTTAGAGCATAATGGCAAAATAAGGCGATTTCCCTGACATTTTAACTGTGACATTTTAATGTGATTGAAATTAACAGGCTGTAACTTAATATTGGTTTCTATCAGGAGTCGAACAGTGGTTAAAGCCCGAGCTCTTTGGCAGAGGAAGCTATGAGGTCAAACAACAACAGTCCAAGGGCCCAGCCTGTCTGCCTGTGTTGTAATTGCATTGGGTGGGAAAAGGGGTCTTAGGGGAAGGAGACTGTAACAGCAGTCCAGAGAGTTTGTGCATGTGTGCTGAGGCTGTGTGTGCCTAGGCTCCAGGCCTGTCGACTCCTCGACTACCCTGCTCACAGAGTAAATATTGATGGCTATGCTTCCTGCCATTGAGTGGCCCCACCCGGCTGGCCGGCGAGACTCGGGTCTGCTCATTGTTTAGAGCTGCAATCCTGAGGGTCACGCAAGCGGGAGTGTCGTCATACTCAACTCGGCCTTTCGCACTTCTGAAGCACATTGTAGTTTGTAACTTGACACCCAGGTGAGCTTAGACATGCTACATTTAATTTAGAATATTAGTAAAAAGTGACAAAATGTAGTTAAAGGTTTTTAAAAGCAAAACATTGTATACATATCTACAGTAACAGATCATATTTTGTTTATCGAATTGCCAGATATACTTTGCTAAATATGCTTAAAAATAAGCTATGACTAAAAGCACAATATAGATTCTATGCCTTGTGATTTACTTTCTCTTTTCGCGATCTCTTATCTCCCTTTGTTTGTTACCAAGGAATTATATATATTCCAAAAATGGTGATTTATTTACAAGACTTTTACTTTTTTTATCCAAAAAAAGCAAACAAGCACATAATAACACAAGCACCCACCCTGAGGTCTTTTCAGGTCTCAGCAATCTCAGTCCCGGCTGTTCTCATCTGTGACACCACGATGGTGGAATGAGCTACCTGCATCAGAGCAGGGGTGTCCTTCTCTAACCTCCTGAAGCTCTTGAAAACTCATTTCTTCCGAAAACACTTATAACATCTCTAACCCCTAACCTCTGACATGCACTTCCTGTGCTCTTTTCTTTTTTGTTAACTCTTACTTCTTTCCCTAGGTACCCCATTAATGTCATACGAGCTATTTGCTCTTACTAGTAGTTATTGCTGCCCTTACTAGTATGTATTGTCACTTGAAGATATCGTGCTGTATTGATGCTCTGTTGATGCTCATATGTTATTCTTCAAATGTAAGTCGCCTTGAATATAGGCGTCTGCCAAATGAGTAAATGTAATGTCTTTCTTCACCATCATTTCGACAATGGTGAAGGGGGAACTTTTGGAAATGCTGTTGTTTAAGAGGTGTTGAGAGGTAGGAGCAGTTAAACTGGTTAATGTGGTTAGGCCTCTTTAGTTTCTATGAGACTCTGGATTTATCTGGGCCTACTGGCAACTTCTTACATCATTAGAGTGCACTGTGTGTTCTGTATAACATGCAACGCCTGAGGTCTAGTCTGCAACCTCTGAGGTAGGTGGGGGTTATATTAAATCTTAAAATGTGTGCAATTGGATTGACAGAAATGTGGACAAGTGTGCATTCAGACACATGACACAGTTGCCATAGAGGCTAACTGAAGTCCAAAAAGCATACAAAATGGTTCCGAGAGCTGCCACCTACCACTGGCACTTTCCCCTGTGTGACTGCCCAAAGAACAATGAAGTATAACAGGCTACACAGGTTTACAGATCTAATTTTGCCTCAAAACTAGATAACCACAGATTACACTGTTTTTTTTTTAGCAATATTGTTATACTTTATATGCTACTTTGGCTATTTTGTAGCTTAAAGGATAAGGACAGGTCTGGCTCATACTACTGCACAATTGTATGTACAATCTTTGCTATTAGTTACTCGATCAGAACTGCACTTACACATATAATCAAAAAAGCATGCACTAAGTAGAGGACCGAACTGAATCACTGTTAGTCTACTATGCTTGAGAAAAAAACACCACACCAGTTAGACAGTCTCTTCCCACAACTTAGAAACGTAAAAATAATGTAGAACAATAAGTCTGATACAACTCAGGCTCAGTCCCATTCATATATAAATAAAAATGAAAGTATGATTTCTAAAATGGGCACATTTCTAGCAACAGATTAGCCATCGCTTGCTGTTAGTGAGCAGCACATCATGTTTTATCATCAAGTATTGTAATAGAAATAGCTAACTAATTTCTCTCACAGCATACACGGTAACCACTGACCTGCACACATCTGGCAGTGGAACTTGCACATGTCAGCAAAAACTCCTCCTCCACTCCTATAGTTTTGAAGCATCTACGTAGATATATTTAAGTGCAAACGACAGGAAGCCATCACATTACCATAGTCATTTCGTTTTATGTAAGTTGTGTCAGATGTCACTGAAGAGAAACCAGAGGAGTGAAGGTGTTTAGCATGAAAATCTGTATTTTTCTGATTTGACACTTTTGGTGTCTGCTTTTCTTTAATTTCCAATCATGTGTTACCTGTTTTCTTTAAAATGCATTTATCCTAAGAACACACATAGCTGGCTTTCCTGTAAATGAGAACATGTTCTGAATGGAGTTTCCCACGTTTATCAAAGTGTCAAATCAAATGTGTAATCTCTGCCGGATTAGGATATTTCCATTTCACATGAGAAATCTGATAAAAAAAACATCTGAAAAAAACTATCTTTAGACTTTCCTATCCGGGGGTTAGCTGTGAGTCTCCAGCTCAACAGGCGAGAACCCACAGCACTCAAGTCTAACTCAGTATAACCACAAGCCATATTTTACTAAACAGAAAAGGGTACTTCCTGTATCACGCAGCCTTCATGTCAGTGGTGGTTAATCTGTGGCTCCAGTGGAGAAATAGCCTAAACACAACTCCACCCACAGAATAAACTTATTCTCAGAGGAGGAGCATGACTTTGTCTTATTTCTCAAGCTATCATTTTAATCATCCACAGGGTCCCGACACAGAGGAGAGCAGTAATCATGTCCTCCATCGTAGGCAGCCTGACTTTACACTCCAGCACACTTCCTCTCTGAGCTCTCTCCTGTTTGTCTCCATTCTGTCCAACGCTACACCCGTGTGACCCAAGGGGAAAAGATCCATTGTCATCTCTTCCTCTCATCTACAGAGCTTTGACTCGGGAAGGCAGATCTCTCATTCCATCTGGATGACTGTGTGGTTATGGTGGGGGCATGGCACAGCACAACAGTCTCCCACAGCCCCTCCACTGGGCCTCATCACGCCAAAAAGCCCTAAAACACAGTCTCTGGAAAGTAACTTAAAGCAGTGTTACTGTAAAAGTGTCTATCATGTGGTTTAAATGGCAAGACAACATCTCATTGAGTTCTTTTATAATGACTTAGCCACACATTTAAAATGCTTGTGTTCTGTGTGCATGGTTTAAGTGGTAAAAACCTTAAATCTGTAATCCAATGATTGTGACCGTCTGCTGGTTACCGCGACAGACTGATTGTATCTTCATTTCACAGACTAAGCTTGGCTTGGCAGGCTTTATGGCTCAGTTGCTGTCTGCATGCTCTCACATGCATACCTACAATGAACGCATGTCAGGGGAAGAAACTGACAAATATACAAAAGACACACATGCAGTTTGCTTACAAAGAAGAGAAAGAAGAAATAAGTAAAAGAGAGTTATGAGAATGAGTCACACACACCTGCTGTCAAGGACAGCAGCCTCCAGGAAATATGGCAAGTGTGCACATTTCAAGAGCTATGAACTTTTCACCTTAACATGTTTTTGAAAGGCTCTTGCCACAAAGTACAAGTGCAAAAAGTATTCAGATCCTTAAGCAATAGTTCCACATTCAAAATAATACTTAAGTAAAAATACATATCATAGCCAAATGTGCTTGTGATATCAAAAGTACTCAAAGTAATATACAGCAGAATGACTCATGTCAGTGTTATATTATTGTTTTTTTATATCATTTTTTGAATGATTCATCAACATTAAAGCAACAGTTTATTGCTGTGGCTGGTCAAGAGGGAGCTATTTTAACTATAACTACTAAATCCTGTTGGGTTGTTAAATCTAAAACAGTTCATTTATAAAATGGTCACGTTTTATGTGCAAAATCTTAATCTGTAAAAGTAACTTGTAAATAGCCTGACCAATGCTGGATTCTTGGGGCTGATACCGATTTTAATATTTGAGAGTTTGAAAAATATGCTACAACTAGCCTATCACAATAGTCTATTTTAAACATAAACACATCACATACCTTTTTGATTAGAAGTATTTTTTTTTAAGAATTATGATTGAGATATGAATTGAGTGGGACTATTTATAGTTAATAAATAAAGATGTCAGTGCTCCAACTACTGTTTGTAATGATGTATCTGCTTCTAAATCACCTTCAATATATATTCTGCATTTCTGTAGGGCTGTTACATGATATATCTGCAACAAGCTAATATCAGCCAATTTATCAGCCTTAGCAGAATCAAATCGAAATACTCAAGTTAAGTACAAATAGGCTACCTCAGCTTTGCACAGTAGCCTACTTGAGTCTAGACTAAATGTAGGCTAAGTTACTGTACTTTCCACCATGGGTAACAGTTCCTTTGTGCAATATAGAGTTCCATAATGTATTATGGCTGCCATAATCGTTTGAATAAGAAAACAATCACGACATATGGGATGGCTGTAAGAACATCATCCAGTTCAAAACCCTGTTCACTGCTGTTAATGTGTCTTTGGGTCAGGTAGGCTACTTCTGGACACCTGTTGGTTCACATCTGGAAACACGTGGAGTGATGTGTGGCGCTGTCAAATGTGAGTTTATCTGCAATTTACATCTTGAGTTAGTAAGGGATCACAGTACCTACAGCACAAGACAGAAAACCATGTTTTACACTATTAACCTACCTGTTTTCTGTTCGCCTTTTAACTTGACAGATGCACACGCCGCACGACTCCCATATCACAGTTAGCTGGAAGCGTCTCCCTCCGTGGGGTAAGGTAGGCTATTTGAAGTCACGTTTAAAACACAGCTGGATCCATTTCAACAGTGGAGTAGCCTAAAAAGTTTTTACTTTTCGTCTAAACGGCGCAATTGCAGATGTTTAACCAGAGAGAGAGAGAGAGAGAGCTCACATCCTTTCCTGCTTCGGTGATGACCGACCGCCGTTTCTGAGAAAAGTTCGCCCGCAGTTTTTCTCCCTTTTGCTCCAAAAATTGAAAACTGTTCACTCGTTTAGCAACACGTTTATCTAAATGTGAAAAGAAGGAGAAAAAAAAGGAAACGGCAGTTATGTCCTGGCAGGACCACAACCAGGTAGGACTATCGGTCCTAATCAACACTGTGCTGATAAACCGACAACACGAGCCATCGTCGTCGGTTTAGAATCAGACCAGCCTCCTTCCGCTTCACAAGTGAAGGCTTTCTGAAAGTTCTTTCCCATTAAGCAAGAAAGTTTTTTGTTGTTGTCTATGGTCCTGATCTGAAGGCAAGATTACATATTTTTAAATAGTAGGCTATCTGGAGTTTTGTCCCACCCCTTATTGTCCCGTACAGTCTGCTCTGCCTGGAATGTGTTCTCATAGCGGTTTTCCTGTTGCTCGCTGAACCTCTCATTTTCCTTTTCCCCCTGTGGACTGGTGTATACACTGCACTGTCAAGAATGTGCTTCAAAGACCCCTATGATACAATAACATTTCTGTGAGTAATAACAAGATCTACTTAGCATCTCACAGACGCCAAGTTAAAATGTCAATGGGGGCTCTATCATGCAGGGACCCCCTCCAAACATAAAAATCACTTTGCTCTGATATTTTTTATTCCCCAAGTCTAATTACCTTGTTAAAATCATCAATAATAGTATGTGTACTACTCTTACTTAAAAATCCAGTAGCTATTATGCAATAACTGTTTGGTTCAAATGTTAAAGCTGCAATATCTGATTTTCTTGCCCACTTTTGGGAAGCAGAAACAGGTTCTAAACATTTCAGATACTTTTAAGTTGATAGTGACTATAACCGCTTTAACTGGTGGGCACAAGATTTCTCCGACTTCCTAGTCCATTTGTCCCAAAGTGATTTGTATCTGTAAATCTGGATCCGTATCTGTGAGTCTAATTTACAACCCTTAGGCCTATATCATGATTTCTACATTAACTTTTTTCAATGGAAATTTGTATTTGTGAATCTCCAAGTATTTGTGTGGATCCTTTTGAGACTGTTTTTACTGCTATCGTTTTCTTGGGTAGTGGGACCCTCCAGAGAGAGATTGGTGATAGGTCTGGCGTATCCGCAGTCCACTGTTAGTTGTGCGTTCCCCAGAGTTGTCCAGGGTATCATCCAGTTAACACCACAGGACATTCCACTCCATATAAAAAGGGATTTTTATTTCATTCCTGGACTAGCCTATAAGCAATCAACTGTACTCATATGTGTGCATCAAGGCACAAAAGAAAACAATTTAATTCAGTATTAACCGACAGCTTTATTAGGTACACCTGTTCAATTGCTTGTTAACACAAATAGCTAATCAGCCAATTAGATGTTAGCAGCTCAATGCTTTTATGCATGTAGACATGGCCAAGGCAACTTGCTGAAGTTCAAACCGAGCATCAGAATGGGGAAGAAAGGAGATTTAGGTGACTTTGAACGTGGCATGGTTGTTGGTGCCAGACGGGCTGGTGATGGCACAATAGATAAGACACATGCCTTTGGTGTGAGAAACCCGGGTTCAATTCCCCACTGTGACCCATCCACCACTGTGTCCCTGAGCAAGACACTTAACCCCTAGTTGCTCCAGAGGCGTGCAACCTCTGATATGTATAGCAATTGTAAGTTGCTTTGGAAAGCGTCGGATAAATGTAAATGGTCTGAGTATTTCAGTAAACTGCTGATCTACTGGGATTTTCACGCACAACCATCACTTTGGTTTACAGAGAATGGTCTAAAAAAGAGAAAATATCCAGTGAGCGGCAGTTGTGTGGACAAAAATGCCTTGTTGATGTCAGAGGAGAATGGGCAGACGAGATGACAGAAAGGCAACAGTAACTCAAATAACTAATTGTAAGGTATGCAGGATACCATCTCTGAACGCACAACACGTTGAACCTTGAAGCAGATGGGCTACAGACCACACCAGGAGCCACTTCTGTCAGCTGAGAACAGGAAACTGAGGCTACAATTTGCGCAGGCTCTCCAAAATTGGACAATAGAAGATTGGAAAAACGTTGCCGGGTCTGATTAATTTCAGCTGCAACATTCAGATGGTAGGGTCAGAATTAGGCTTAAACCACAAGAAAGCATAGATCCATCCTGCCTTGTATTAACGGTAGAGGCTGGTGGTAGTGTAATGGTGTGGGATAGTTTCTTGGCACACTTTGGGCCGCTTAGTACCAACTGAGCAACAGCCTACCTGAGTACTATTGCTGACCATGTCCATCCCTTTATGACCACAGTGTACCCATCTTCTGATGGCTACTTCCAGCAAGATAATGCAACATTTCACAAAGCTCAAATCATCTCAAACTGGTTTCTTGAACATGAGTTCATTATACTCCAGTGGCCTCCACCAGATGCAATTCCTTAATCCTTAATCCAATAGAGCACCTTTGGGATGGAATTGGAGATTTGCATCATGGATGTGCAGCTGACAAATCTGCAGCAACTGCGTGATGCTATTCTGTCAATATGGACCAAAGTCTCTGATGAAAGTATGCCACAAAGAATTAAGGCAGTTCTGAAGGCAAAAGGGAGTCCAACTCTGTACTAGCAAGGTGTACCTACTAAAGTGGCCAATGAGTGTAATAGGCTATGTAATGCACAGAATCACATCCTGAGCATGGTGAACTGCTGGCTGGGGGGACCACATGACCTGGCTCTGGTAGGTCATTGTCTAGACTGCAACTTTGACGGAGAGAAACCTCTGCAATCATGGCTCCAATGTGCTCATCAGTGTCTGTTGTTTAGACAATAACCTGACCCTCCCGGGGCTGTAATAGTATGGCAGGCAGCAGACAGTTGTTTTTTGGCATCCACTAACAGATCAAACAATTTCTTTTTATTTCAGTTCTTTCTTCTGCACATACAGCATAAATTGCACTGGTGCCATGTGTAACGGAAGCCAGCGAGGCTGTGCAGTGAGTAAACCTCACTTCCCGACACCTTAAGAGACGCACTGGCGTCCGACAGGGTCTGTGGGTTTTGGCATCCTCGTCAGCGTGTCCACGTCCCGTACCTGAGGTTGCTGGTTTGATTCCGGACCGTGCAGTAAGTACTCGGTGGCAGCCGGTTACGGTTGGACTGACATTCCCACTACTAACACCTTAACTAAACTCCATTAAGTAAAGTTTCTGTCTCCGCAGAAGAAACATTTTTTCCTTTTTTCTGCACTTAGGTGTCATCGTTATTTGTAGAATGATAGAAGGCACACAGTTGTTATGTCTGTGAATATTGTAGCATGGTAGCTGCTACTCAGCTAGCCATGCTGCCTCCACCCTCTCACTTCACAAACAGGCAACCCGTGACAGCACTTGGCATTCTTCTTCTTCTGTTTTATTTTATTTGTGCATTGTGTTTTACGAGTTACGTATATTGACATTTATAAATATTTGTGAGACTGTTCTAATCCCATACTCAAGTGCCTTTCTGTTACAGCAGTTGTGGCAGTCTGTGTGTGTCTTAAATGGCAAATACAGTTGTCTCTTGGATGCCAGACAGACTCTGCTGTGTGAAAGCACTTCATTCAGCAGAGCCTGAGAGAGATGTCTTCGTATCTGTAATATAAAATTCCCCTCCTTGTTCTCAGGCTCTGTAATCTCTCCGTTTTTGGCTTACGGCTGAAGAAACAGCTGGAAGCTCTCACATCAGCTGTCAAGTAGAAAAGAGAACATATTGTTGTTCTTTTTTCTCAATCAGCACTGATATTTACTAATCTCTGCGGTTCAAAGAGCCACACAGCCCTATTCCCTTAAGGGTTTACTAAAAAGTGTCTATTTGTTTTATAATCATCTTGAGTAAAGGACATGTTGATCCAACAGACATTTTTCATCCTGTCAGTTTGTCAGAAGCAAAAAACGCAATACAGATAAGACATGTTTTACTTGAATACTATTGAATAGTCAATATTTTAGCTCTGGACTACGTAACACACAGCACATAAATTTAGTTTGTAATATTAACTTTAGTCATATTTGTGCTTCACAGTCTGATACCTCATTTTCAGAGGTCAAAATCTGCACAATCTGCTCCAGGCTGTGTTGCAACTGTATGAGGATATGTGTTTACAGTCCACAGACAATGTTAAAGTCTAGTGTGTTTCTTCATTGAACTCTAGAGAGCTATTTATTGTAGAGCTGACCTCAAGTCACCAAGTTCCCCCCTGTGAAGAGGAAGTCACAACACTGAAATAAAATGTGACAATGTTTTACTCTTAGAATGACCAGCTACAGCATGAAACATTTATTTTCATAGAAATAATTGTATGCTCTATTGTTGAACAAACCCAAATATCCTTTTTGCTTCTATGTCAATAAGCTGTTATGTAATGATACTGCACATTGGATGAAAAGATTACAGAGCAGGGTTCAAAAGCCATCCCATGCCACGAGATCGCATTAAAGGCTTCCTTAAGAAGCTCAAAGTAACTTGTAACTTGAAAGAGTAACCAATGTTACGTGCCAGACAAGAGGCTCATCAGTCACATGCATGCCTATTAAGGAAATGTTGAATTTGCAGTGTTGAAGGGGTAACTTTAAAATGTTCTTTCAAAGTGTGTATTATGTCATGTAACAACACCAAACACAGTATGGTGGTACTTTCACTAGATCACCAAATCAGGTAAAGACGTTGAAGAAAAACAAACTCGCTCGTGAAGGTCAGTAAATTTATTCCAAACTTGCAACCAAACACGCATTTTATCGGTCTCACACTTTAACAAGATGTAGAACACCTGAGCTTTCAGAGTCTCTGGCCTCCACTTAATAATAAACAACCCCAGGATCGAGTCTTTAATTTTTGTAAGAACAGTATCTAAATAGGATTTTTTTTAGATAACACATTTAAATATATTTTGTTGTAATTAGAATATGTATTGCAATTACATCTGTATGAGTTATTAGTTATGATTTTAACACAAGTACCATGAACATTTTAAAATGGCCCAATGCCTTGCCCAGATAGATTGCTTAATGTGTAGTGCTCCACATATTATTAATAAAAGATTTCCTGAGTAACATTATGTGCAAAAGGTTTCTTTGCTGTGCATAGGTACCTCTGCAGATGTAAGGTCTGCTATTGGTGTATAAAAAATATTGCAAGCGGCAATTCTGGTGGTAAAGTAAAAGCCCATCAAACATGGTACATTAAGCACAGGCAGACTGAGGATACCAGTGAGCAGTTTTTCCCATGATCAGACAAAATGTCACAGATATGGCTCAGTTCCTTTTTTTCTGTATTATCACTGTAACATCATTCACATGCAACAGTCACACAGTATGGAGTATTAAAAGTCTGTCAGAAAGACAAAATAAAGGCATCTGGTAGATGCTACATGTTGCATACAGTGGAAAGTGCAGAGGATTAGAGAACCTTTACAGAATAAGAATGAAATTGAGTGTTTGATAAAATTCAAAATAGGGATTGATTTCATTCGTAAAAGGCTACAAAATGGACTTTGACCAAGGAATTATAATTTTGAGCCTCACTCACGAGTTATAAGCTCAAAAATCACTTTTTAACTTTGCCCTGGTAGTGGTGTTTGAGGGACTGTAGGATTTGTCTACTGACTGAGCAGTTTTGATCATAATTGGAAAATGTATTACATTGCTATGATTCACTCCCAGTGTCTGAATCTTTGCCAACAACCTTATTTGTGCTTCATGGCCAGACTGTCTGAAGTAGCAAAACCCTGTGGAATAAAAGCATCCTTCAGACGCTGCATCTGACATAGCAGCATTGGTTTGGTGTATAGGTAAAATGAGCTCTCAAAAGAGATCTCAACTCTGGACCGATGACAGCCTCATTAGTGACTTTTGTATAGATTTAGATGGCAGTCAGCAGAGCAAATCAGATGTATTGTTGATTTCCTGAACTGAGTTTACCTCTTGACTGATGGTGGTGCAAGAGGGCACAGTCTTCTTAAATAACTATTGCATAAATTCACTCACATATACTGTATATACAATATTTGCTATAGCTTTGGTTATCTTGCAGTTGAATACCACAGGCTACTTAGAAACTGATCACAATATACAGATTGGTAAAATCCTCACAAATGGACAGTGTTTTTAAAGATTAAATAACGTCATTGCAGGTGTCCGTGATCAGTAAAACTTTGCATCCCCAAGAGACGGACTCGACCAATCCACCAGATAGAAGTTGCAATAAGAAAAAGCCATTCTAAGACTTGTCACCAAAACCAAATAACATTTGGTTAAAGTTATTTTCAGCATTGCAAAGATGCTGAGCATTAAATCACACCTAGCAATTTCAAGTCACCCCAGTTTTCTCTTTTTCATACTAAGCCAAAAAATCCATCCAAAGTTCAAATCCATCAGTCAGTTTTAATTGTTGATTGCTCACTTCCAAACAATCCCTTTTTCTTCTGTTAAAACTGGCTTTAGAGTCATTGTAGTCACATGCTCATCCCTCATGCATGACATTATCACAGTGAAATTCCTTGAGGAAAAGAGAATATTGCCTCATTTTTTGCTTGATGAACGTTTGGACCCCTTAGATTTTTTCTCTTGCTCTTTTTCCTTTTCCTGAAGCTTCTTCTCTCTCTTTTTCTCCTCCTTTGCCTCCTTGTACTTCCACATCGGAGGCTCCAGGTAGCCCTTCTGCCTTTTCTTCTTTTTCTCTTTCTTTGGAGTGGGCTCCCCAGATTTTGTCACTTCAATCTTAGGAATACAGCCTGAGGGGAAGATGCTGTTTCTATGTGCCATGCTGCGGGGAATGAAGCTTCTCATGCCACCTGATGGCATGCTTTCCCTGCGCTCTGAGTTCTGGCAGCAGGAGGTCAGAGATACAGAGGTGGTTGACACAGCAGTGAGAGAAGATGAGGTGATGGATCCTTTAATGTGGGACACTGTGCTCTCCTCCAGCTCCTTGCTACTGTGCTTTTCAAGCAGTTCAGGAACGGCAAACCGTCGCTTGCCAATCTCTGGGGGGCTGGAAGGACAGAGTGGACGGCAACCAGTGACTACCAGGGGGCTGTGGATGCTTGTGGTCATCCGCACCATATGGTCCATGACCCCATTTTCTTGCGGGTCCTGAGGGAAGCTGAAAGAAAGGCTGTCTTTTAAGCGCTGCCTCAGCTTCTGACTGGCTGTTTTGGAGCCCGTGGCCTTTGCTACCAGTTGCTTCAGCTCAGGCCACTCAGGAACGTAGCTTTCACAGAACTGCTCAGCGACAGGATGAGCCTGCAGGTGCCGTAGTCTTTTAAAAGTCTCAAACCTTCCTGTCCTAAGGATCCAATCCTTTAGACCTCTCCCTTGGACTAGGTCCATTGCATTCATATCTGCACCTGCACACGAGAAAGGGAGAAAATCACAGAACACAGTGGAAACAAGGAAACAAGGTCATAATCTTTGGATGTTAAGTGATGTGAAGAAATCCAATGCTATCTGGTTGTAATAATTCAATTAAAGCCATTATTGGAGGATCTGTTTAAAAAACTATGACAATCACTTAATGAATAGTCAAGGCATTAGAACAAATCCAAGAACACCAGACATATATTTCTAATCTACAAATGGCTCAAGTTTGCCTTTCAATACAGACAGACGGACTAATGTTGTCAATCTCTCTCTGACATAATTGAACTTTAAATAGAATGTGGTTGGGATATTTATAGTGCTATCCTAAATGTGTCCCTGTACAGTTTATACTGGACTAATCTGGGCAGCCCAGAGAAAGACCAGATTAGTTCACAGATCATATGTCCTGGTTCGCCCTTTGTATCACATGTATATAACATTTATAGTTTTTGGTATATGGTTTTCAGGGAAGGTTTCCCTGTAAACCATTAGATATGCATTGGTGTCTGCACTAATCCAAGAATCTGGGCTGACTGTTTCTGAATGAATGTATTGTTCATGTGCACACACACACACCAGATATATAAGAAATACTGCAAATTTTATTGGAGGTCTTACCATGCATTAACAGAGCTGATACACACTCCTCTCTGCCCTGCAGGCCTGCCTTAATGAGGGCTGTGAAGCCACGGGGATCCCTGACCTCAGTGTCCACACCAGAGTAGTAGTTAAGGATATAGTTTAGAATGGTGACAAAGCCTGGATTGAAACAAAATCTTTATGTCAATATGGTAGGATTGACTTTGGGCTAGTGTTGAGGTAATCTGCTGTATGTGGCATCAGACATACCTGCCTGGGCAGCAATCATGAGGGCAGTATTGCCATCATTGTCTTGATGGTTGATGTCTATGAATGGACACGTGTGCAGCAAAGTGACTATGTCTATGTATCCATTGGCCACAGCCACCATTAGCCCATCCTGAGGGGTAACAAGGTAGAAATAAATTCACCTTCATTAAACAAGGTTTACTTTTACGTTAAACATTTTTTTGTTACAGATATATACATTTCTCAGGTTGTGTCAAAGTCACTTTTCTTGTGTGATAAAAAGGAAAATGAAATCCATCTCACCCTGCCATTGATGTCCAGTTCCATGGCCTCGTCTTTAGTAACTCCTCTTTCCATGATCCTGCGCAGGGATGCGGCGTTGTTCTTAGCGCAGGCCTCATACAACGTTTTAGCCGTCTCCGTATGCTGTTCGTCCCTTTCATAGTCAGGAAGGACTGAGTCTTCAGAAAGTAGACTCCCTGAATCAGAATCATCCAGGAGGATGTCCGAGTCCTCGGATGGGCCTTCGCCCAGGTGGGGGTCATAACTTGCAGTGGCCATTGGACCCCCTTCTGCCTGGGATCACACCAAGGTGTCAGGTCTGCTGCACACCACCCACATCTGAAATAGAAAGTATTAAATGTTATCACTGACACTGCATATGGGCCCAATCAGAGCTCATATTTAATTTAGATAACTGTAATACACTTGCACTGGTAGGAGAATAGCCCTAATGGCTACTGAACAAATGCTGTGCTCAGTGGTCACTTGCTGCGAATATAAGCATCTAAAATTCTTAAAACAGTAAGAGACATATTATGTTCCATTTCATGTGCCTTCAAAAGTGTGTGCTTATCCTAATGTGAAAGGTGCTGGTAAAAATATTTGTGTGCAAAAGGAATATTGTTACAATTACATTTTGTTTGGTGTCATGTAGGGCTTTGTGAAGATTTCTACTCAAAATAAGCATCATACACTAGTTCGAGTATGACTGCATTGCTGACAACAAAACACTGCCACCTTTCAAGTTAGAATGTTAAATAGATCTGGTGACCTGAGAGTATGAGGCATGATGCTTAAAGACGATAAGGAGCTTCACCTCACCTCAGCCCTCCTGTCAGAGTGGATGATCTGTAAGTCTGTGATTTACAGGGTAGGCAAGCTGACTGTATAATATGCTTTTTGCCAATGTTTGTTCGCCAGCTCAGCCTATTATAGAATAGAAGAGAGAGTAGTTATTATGACTCTGGTAAACAAATATTTTCACTATATTTAAGATGGTTAATGCTCAGAATGTGTACAAATGTGCAAGACATGTACACATATCTACAAATAAATACAGTAAATGGTCAAGAAACACTGTACATCTGCAGAAGCTCAGTCTGAAAGTAATGTGAATGAAGGCATAGAAGGAGGAGTATACTGGGTTGAGAAAGGCCATATGGTGCCGGAAGCAATGGGAGGCCAGACTAGAGACAGCATCTGTCATGGTGTCTTATTCGTGTCACACTGCACTGCGGAACAAGAACCCTGGGGTATCCAGGGGTTTTAAATCAATAAGCAATAACTTATGTTATAATTTGGTGCTATATAAATACAATTGAACTGAACTGATTATACAAAGGCAAGTCATACAAATGTTGTGTCTGTTAAAGTATATTTTGAAACCAACATGGCACTGTTTCTCGAGGCTCAGACTTAGGATGGGATGGACTTCTTAATGTTGTAAAGGAGAGTGAGAAAGAGCTTGATTGCTCTCCAGTGAGGAATGAGGGGTTCAGTCGTCAAGCTGCCTTGGCCCTCCATCACTACGCCATATCAACACTAGGCACAAATTCACACAGTTGATTGTTTGCACAGAAGTACCTTGTACCTTCTGAATTATAAATTAATGCTAAGTTTTAGAGCAGCAGCATCTTTTGGATAAGCTCTCGTTAAGTGCCTGCTAGCACTGTATCATGCAAAAAAACTGAAGCTCACTATCATGCAAACATTTTTCTCCCCCCTCTTCCTCCTTCTGCACAAACATAGAAAGCTCCTACTTTAACTCTGCCATTGTGACCTACACTTTCTGCTGAGCAACACCTTGCAATCTGGTCAAGCTTCTTCTGCAACCATGTGTGCCAAAGCAAAGCGACAATACTAGAACATAGTAATAGCTAAAGTCTCACCCTAAAACAATCCAGTCATGGTTTAGTCCTCTTGTCCTTTATTCCTCTCTTTTTGAACTTGCTCCTGGTAGATAAACCATCCTCATATATTGGACTTCCTCTCTTCCTGCTGGCTCTTGGTAGAAACTGCTAAGGTTAAGTTTCCCAAACTGACTCCAGCTGAATGCCTTCCCCCTCCCTCCATCTCTCCTACTGGCCAGTTAGGTTGCCTCATCAGCCGGCAATCCGTCCAGGTCCCAACATAGGCCCTGCTGTCCTAAGTCAGGCAACATGCTCTCTCCCTCTCATCCTGATTATAGAAGATTTAAGGATTATGAGAAAGAAACAGACAGCAGCCAGCCTTACTCCCCTTACAGTCTGTCAGAGTCTGCTCTCTCTTTCTCTCACTTGTCTCCACAGCTCTCTCAGTCCATTCTCTGTCCATTCACAGCTCTCTGGTGCCCGTCTGTTGTGTCAGAGCAAACCTCTCTAACGGTCCAAATAAGTGCCGCGACTGAATCATCATTCCACGGCTCCCAAATCTGCTGTATAATTTCGGTGTCTTTGTGATGGGAGTCAGCATCTTGGGTCTGTTTTCCCATGGAAATCCATTTGCTGGGACAACAAAGTAACCCTACTGTTACTCTAAGCCAGGAGGGCTTTGGTAGTAAATATTCCCATGACAGGGATGACACACACTGACATGCATGGAAACACATGGACACTCTGTACACGCAAACACAACTCCTTGTACACCCACACAGATACTGTAAAAGATGGGGCAAGCAGCTAATTTGCAAAATCTGCTTACACATTAAAGCATTTAAGAAAGCAAAGCAGACCTGCAAAGTTTTGCTCCACTGCTTAAAATAAATTGTGCTAAACATGTCCAGAAGGAGTTCAAAGGACAGCATACATATTTTCTGTTTTAGTACCACATTTTCATCTGTAGTTAATTTAATTGTATTTTTTAACGTAGTTTTGTCTTGACACAGATACCAAGCAAACAAATAACCAGGTTTCAAATAGCAGACTAAGATGTTTGAATGAGGTTCACATAGGTTTAAGCCCCCTGCTTGAACTGTGACCGCAACATTTTTGTTTTTGAGTGCTGAATCCCATATGTGGACAGGAATATCGTGTTAACAGGTTTATTCATGGCATCACAGACTCAGTCACGTGGCATCGAAGATGCAGGTAAACAGATTAACCCTGATATTGAGTTGGCGTGGGGCCAATCTGTGACTTTGTTCATGTGAATGTAGCCTTGTGTTATGCAGCAGCTCCTCTCTTTTAGAGAGATGCAGACTTCCCCCTTCTGATCAAACTGGGTAATGCAGTGCTTGGACACAAGCCTTGTTTATGTGGTGTAGTTCAACAAGCTATTCAGACAGCTCACGTTTAAAATAGCCATAACATAAACCTTCACTTTAGGTTAGAGCTGCGGTCTACATCGCTTCCAAATATACAAACATCTTGTTGACTCTGAACCTACATGTGGAACATGACGTTAACAAGTTATTATCAAATACACAGCACTATTAATGAGCAAAGGTAAAGCCACTGTGACAAAATGGACACTCATTCAAAAGTGTTTTGATCCTGAGAATTGTAGTTGCTGATCTGCTCTGAAGAGTTACCCAACAGAGGCATGTTGTTGATACCACCCATCTGAAGCCGACACACCTCCCAACAACATAATCCCACTAAATCCCATCAAATTCCCCAGCCAAATCCTTATCAGAATCTGACTTTTCGGGTGTGAACCATCAGATCAGACCCATAGCATCCCACTAGCCTGGCCCATTACTCAAAAGGCTTGAAAACAAGAACCTGAGGTAGGTTTTGAATCCTTATTGATATGAAACACAGGGAGAGGAAAACAGGGCATGCTTGGGGCCAAAGATTTATAGCTTGTTAAAGGCCAAAACAGAAATGAAGTTGATAGGACGAAATACGGAGGAAAGGGAAGTCTGTTGGGCACAGCAGGGTGGGGTAGGAGTGTGTGTGTTTTCAGTGTTTCCCTTCATCCTTTTAGATGCACAAGAATCTAACGACTTTACCAGACGAGGGCAGCACAGCACACACAGCGCACTTTAACAGAAGCAGTTTGTTTTAATCTAAAAAAAATCTAACTGGTTTTATACAAACGATTACTGCTGTGATGTATGAGTTAAAGAACATTTTGTTCTGATTCCCACCTCCTGATAGAGCTCACACTTTCCTTTTAGGGTCAGAGTTATTCCGCCCCCCATTCTGCAATCAGTCATTCACTCATTGCTGCAAAAGGCAGTCCAACTTTTCCCCAGACACCAGAGTACCCAGCAGAGGTCAGTGGTAGAGCAAAATAACTTGGAAAGAAGCTTGGGAAGCAATGAACTAAGTTTAGCCAGCTTAGTGACTGATTCTAAAGACAGCCTTGTGCTCAGCTAATATTAGATTGTTGGCAGTCTATGCAGGACCTGTCTTACCAGCACTTTCCTCAGACTCTGGGAGCATCTGCTATATTATATCCAGCCATGTGGCAAAAAAAGACCCCCCCCCCTCCACCCCCCCAACTAACACACATGCACACACCGCTATTTGTTCTAAAGCGTTTAAAAGCCTCCCAGGATCAGGTGATTGGAAGAAAGTAAATAGGAAACAGAGCTACGTTTGTGGTGTTTATGCTTTGACTCAAGAGTGGGCGAACTTGGCATGAGTAAAAAATATTGTGCACTAAGGAAATGATTTGTTCAGATCCGGAGTACTCAAACCATTTCCTTAGGAGGGCCAAAAGAAAATTTGCTATGGGTTGGGGTAGGGTTAGGTTAGGTCAAGGAAACATAAAGAAGTACAGAAGTATGAAGTATGAAGTATGAAAATGTGAGCACCACGGCCCCCACTCTGCATCCTAATTAGTAAGTGCATATATTATTCATATTTTTTTTTTTTTAACTAAAAAAGATTGTAGCGCACACAGATAGAGCCTGGATGTGGAGTGGAATGAAACTGCAAGGGGATATAGCAATAACTGTGTTCCCCCTGGCACAACAGAGAAATACAAAACCTATTCAGATATTGTGAGGTTTTTGCAACATTTCTTGTAGTTTTATTCACAGGAAAGGAGTTTACGTATTTCTATTACAAAGAAATGCAGAAAAACCACATGAATTTCCCATGTCTTCACATGTGATCGCATGTGAAGACATGCAGAAAAAACGTTTTAGTTGAAAAAACACAAGTTGAAACATGTGGCATCATGTAGCGTACATGTGAAAAACATGTGGAGCACACACGTTTCACATGTAATCCCATATATTTCACATGGGAATTTACATGGGCTGCAAATTACACCATGGAAATGTTTCTCATGTGCAAAGGTGGGGCATGTTAATTTGTCATTTAGTCATCCAAATCGACTTACAATTGTTCTATATTTAGCACACATCTGGAGCAACTAGGCATGTGTGTTATCCACTGCACCATTGTCATCCCATGTTATGCCTTTATTAGGTAGCAATCGCATTTCATGTTCAGCAACTCGAACCCTAAGGCACAGTTTAAAATTCATCACATTTTCAAAATTTTCTGTCAGTGAAATATGTGACAAAATGAAAAACGTGAATTGTGAAGGTTAACATCACTTCCTGTAGATGCAAGTCTGGTGTCTGCCTGCGGCAAAAGTGGTTGTATGTGTCACTTGTGCATCATCATCAAATCAAAGGTCACCACAGGCTGGTGGGCTTCTCTTCTGGCTGCCATGATTTAGATAAAGTGATTTCAATGTGTCCACAGTCAGTCTCGACCTTGAGCTAATGGCTGATGTGAGTGATGTGGAAACTTTGTATGAAGACAAAGTGGTTGTTGAAAGCAGCATAGAGTGTTAGTGTTCTTTACTCCACCTCTGCCAGTAATTTCTCTGAAGTCTTCACTGCTGCCGATTGTACTATGCCCTGATAAAGTGTTACTTTTTAATTATTTCAGTGCTTAAGCTTCAGTGCTTTAAAAAAAATAAAAATAAGTGAAATTTAGTAGTCTGTCTTGGCTAAATGAAAACACATATGCCAAAAAAAAGAGAAAAGTAACAGAGAGGAATGTAAATGAAGTCACATAAATGCAAGTAATTTGTGGCAGTTTTGAGAGAGGGAGAGTTACAATCCTAGGACCTAATTCATTTAGTTGTTGTGCATATAAGAAACATAATCAATTCTTTACAGTTTTTCATTCATGATTGTCATTTTGTTCGTTCAACAATTTGTGGGACGTGTTCTGAGAGCTGCCTCTTATATAAGCTGTCACTGTATTTTTATTTATGATCAAAATATTTCTAGGCCTTTGCTTATTACTTATATTACTAACATGCACTGGTCCAGCCAGTCCTTTATAAATAAGCATAGATAATTTAGATTAAATTAAAACTGGCTTTGTCATCAATATTCCATTTTCAATAAAGGCACCACATCAGCATAACTTTTCAAAGAAAATTTCAAAGGAATGTTGATGAAAAGAGAAAGCATCTACACACTGTCTATTGCATTGTCTCTGTCTATTGCATTCACTCAATTTACTAGTCAAACAGAGCTTCATCAGAGCATGCCAAACACACAGAGAACAAATACCCTCTCAAGTGTGGTCAACAATTTCATTCGTGATCTGGTAAAAAACTTCCATAAAGTTTTTATTACCTGTTAATATGTGATAAAGGCTTGTTATATAGGTGGTTTAGATGTTGTCTACATCTAAAAGCTGCAAGCTAAATGCAAGCTAAATGCTCTGCTTGTGAGACTATGTACAGTATAATTTGACTCTCGAAGCCTTACACAGCAACACATTAGTGGAGACAAAAGCACCATCAGACATAAAGATGAGGATAATCTTGTGCCAAGTCTCTTTTATTAATGTTCTCTTTGTATTTCTGCCTTATGGATTTGTGACATTTAACATTAACAATAAAATATGAATTAAACAACTCTGCCAAAGGGAATTTCTTTGGATTCGTACATTGGACTCTTTAAAACCTACTCCATTACTGTGTCTGTCTGATGTTTTGTAATAGCCTCCTTTGTTAACAATGGATGATCATGTTATTTATGGGTGCAAATGTTTTTCAGGTAATTCTGCTGTCTCATATCCATATTGTATTTGTTTTGCCTTATATTTGTTCATTGTATCTGGACTTTGAAATGATTGCACCAACAAGTTGTGACATTTTGTCTGTTTTGTGATGTTTTACATCATACTAAACAGGGGCTTCAGGTGTGTTAATTCTTTGTGTATTAGGCATGTTTCTGTATCACTGAAACCTCTGACTGAATAATAAAAACTGAAAAATAACGCAGTAAAATGGTGTAAAGGCACGGAATATTTAAAGTGAGGTACCAACGTGGCAACCCTTGTCCTGGGAAGGTCTTCAGAGCTCAGGCTCTCATGGAAGAAGCTCAATCACCCTTGGCCTAGACTGTGTGTGACCAAAACAGGACCACATGAGGATCCCAGGCTGCACTTGGGCTCAGTGGAGGTTAAAAACTCTGAGACTTGGCTATCCAAAATGTACCTGATATTCTTTTGAAAAAAACACAAACAAGACAAGGCTAAATTGTGCCTTGTCTTATGAAACATTTTGGATTGTCTGTAATCTGGAAATACTGAACTGTCTCAAACAGTTACAAATGTAAAATACAAATGTAAGTGATGGTGTTTTGAACTGAAAAGAAAATGATTAAGATAGTGAGTAAATAATGATTACAGCAAAGGAGAAAACAAACAAACAAAAAGGACAGTGCTGTATTTCTGGGCAAGCTGCCCAGAGATTGAAGATCCATCTGTAAAACACCAACACCAACACTGGAGCCAATCCCAGCTGACTTTGGGCAAAAGGCGGGGTACAGATGTATGTAACAGAATTGTGATGAATAAATATTAGTAATAATGATCAGTACTGATAATGTTGAGAGCTGTAGTGGATTTAAATTTTTAGAAATTGTAGTATTGGAATGGAATAAACCAGAATATTGCACAATAATCAATTGTTGCCAGAATTTAAAAGTACATTTGCCTGATGCCAGGGTGCTTTACTTTATCTATTAATTAAACTACCAATGAAGACCTGGTTTTACATGTGTAGTATGCAATTCTTTTTTGTATGTTTGCTGTAGTTCAAAGGTCTATTGTAAGTGCTGTGGTGTCTCCTCTTTCTTCGTCTTCTTTTTTCTATTGTTTATAACTGTGCAGTTAAAGTTTGCATATCAATAATGTAAACTGTCAAGTTACACATTCACAGTTGTCTCATAGTTGTGAATTTTATTCACACAACAGAAGTAATGTGCATGGTGCAAAAAAAGTCTAAACTTCATATTTTTTCTTGGAAGAATGCGACCCAGGATCAAAAAATATAATTAGACAGTGCAGAAAGTGTGATTTATGTGTTTCTCTTAAAAGCTGAAGTGAAACTTTCAAATAACTCTAAACATCCTAGAAATTGACATTTTAACAACATGATCATTAGGGGTTTGAACTCCAGCAGTTATCATTGTTTTTGAACTTGACCTGCTTATATTAATACAAATTGATTCTTAATAATAGGTGAAAACAACCGGCTTGTTGACTGAATGTTTACTTTGGCTACAACATGAATAAAGTTTGATCATGTATGGTGTTCTCCAGTGGAAATGAAATGTTTACAAGATGCATACGCATATACACTCACACACATTCACAATTACTGCATATCTGTGATACAGGCTCTCCACGTGGCCTGCAAGGTCAATCTGGTAGTAAACTGCTAGTGTTGCAAGCCTTCTAACATTTACTAGCAAATCATCTTTCAAGTAGCCACAAAAACTAATCTGGTTTGATTAATTGGTAGTTCAGCATAAGTTGTGTAAGATGTGTATGCAATTGGTGGCAATCTCAAAAAATCTCAAAAAATAGTTGAGCTTCATGGGCTGTGTGTTCATACCTTATTTGGGGCTGCCCTGCCGCTCAAGAGTTCACACAATCCATGTGTCACTGCCTGAGACTTGGGCAAAGATGAAGAGAGTGTAGGGTGCCAGGATAGTTCAAAGAAAGACCAGAAAGAGAGAGATATAGAAAAGATTGAGATGAGGAAAGAAATCCAGGTATTGAAGACGAAGGGGAAAAAGTGAAAGAAGAGAAAGAATGATGGAAGGAGGAGAGGTTTTGGGAAAGGGGGTGGTCTTCTATAGCCAATGAAGAACAAGAAAGGAGGATTTCAGTGAGGGTGATGTGCCCATTCCTGAAGTCACGGCTCAGGCTTCAGACAGAAGGACAGGAGAAGTCCAGCCTCACAGAGAAATACTTCCAAACTGTCTAGTGTTCTGATTTAGAGGGATGATGAAGAAGAGGACAGTTGACTCTCCTCAAGAAGGCCCAAGAAAATCTTCTATCTGAGTTTCCTGGGGAAGCCTATATTGAGAGTACAAGGTGGATATTTTCAATGGACTAAGCCAGTATTTGAGACACCTCAAGTCAGCTCATCTGTATCTGAACTGGGGGACGTGAGAGAGAGACAAGGGCACAGACAGAAACCCCCCCCCTCGCCTTCCAGGATCAATTATTCATATACATGAGGTTTCCTGTGTGTCAGGGTGGAACCAGGCGAGCTGCGGTGGCTCAGCTCCAAACTGTGGCACAGTGCGACAAAAGCTGAAGAAGCAGAAAACAGGCGGACAAGAGAGATAGAGGACACAGGGAGAGCAAAAAAGATTGTGTAAGAGTTGCAGATCAAAGGTCACAAAAGCAGAGGGGGAATCATTTGAGGAGGGTTTTTGTTTGGCGAGAATGAAGGCTCTACAGAAGAATCAGGGACGCACTGACCAGATGTTGGGAGCCATGGCTGAAGTGCTTACTTCCGTGGTCATGCCCAATCAACAGTGGGTGAGTTGTAGATCTGTGTTTGTGTATTTACTGGCTGCTTATATGAATGCACAAAGGCACAAATTCCAAAAGAAAGTATTTTTCAGCACTTGCAATGTCCAGCTCATCTCTCATGATTATATGCCTAAGTTTATTTTATACGTGTCATAACTGTAAACCTAAAATGGACAAGCTGGGCAAGCAAGAGAGAAGAGAGAGAGAGGAATGGAAGGATTGCCAGTCTCTGTTCAGTGCTTGGGAGGAATCTTGGATGTTTTACAGGAACAGGAAGCAGAATAGCAGTGATTAAACCATCTGACCATAAAGCAGGCAAATTTGTTTTCCTTCCGTTCCTTTATCTTCCTCAACCTCCCTTTCTCTCTCTTTTTCACGTACACACGTAGACACGTCTCCATTTAAACAGAAAAGGGTCTGGATTAACAGGTGATCAGGTTGCCTGAAGTATTGTGTTTTCTGCTTGGTTGGAAGGATCTATGGCAGCCACATACATTTTTATTCTTAAATAAAAATGCAAATACTATTTTATCATCCACCTCAAATGCATATCTACAAAACCATAATGGCGTCACATACACAAGTTGCATTTAATGAACTGTGAATGGAGGTTTACGCACAACATCTGGAAAATCACACATGCAGATGAGTGTACCAAAAGGTCCAAATATGTTTCTCTTTGTAACTCTGCGTTTTTTTTGAAAAATATTTATCACGACAAATAATTTCCTCCCTGGCAGATGGTTTGGATTGATAACTCCACTTGCCCCTATTAACCTCTACTCTGGTGCTGCTTGGCCTCAAATAAAGATTGAAAGTGCTCTCTGAGAGGCAGCTCTTATCCAAGCTCCGTGGCAAAAAGTTGGATCTCAACCATTTCTACTGCATTCTTGTTCAGTGTGTAATGGAGAAAAGGATGAAAACGATGCAGGGAATAGTGGAAAAAAACAGCCACTGGTATAATGTTTTGTGGTTATGTGACCATAAGTACAATCTTACCATCACTTCCTCCTGAGAGCAGAGCTCCACTGCTGACAAAGGCATCTCTGTGTGTAGCTCTCAGAGGGAGGTGAGGCGGACCTCCCATTAAGCGAGGAAGAAAAGGGGCCTGTGCAGGGCCAGTGGGAGCCAGAGAGGTTGGAGTGGGAGCAGCAGGCCACTACTACAGAAAACCCAGAGCGGCAAGAAAGAACAGGTAAGACCTAAAAGGGCTGCACTGAGCGTAACAGACCATTTTGTGACCCCAGAAGCACAATACTATAGTCCAAACATTGGCCCTCACCAAACCAGGAGCTTAGAGACTCACAGGCACACAAATATCCAGACTCAGCTTGGATTCTTTGTGTGAAACATCTTAGATTGCTACGCAGTGACATCTAAAATAGCCTGCTCAGCCCTTCCTGGCAACAATCTGTGTTGCTGTTGACATATATACGGTAATGATTTCTTGTTTCAAGATGACATAAATTAAC
The DNA here is from genome assembly GCF_021292245.1 of Micropterus dolomieu. Lineage (NCBI taxonomy): Eukaryota > Metazoa > Chordata > Actinopteri > Centrarchiformes > Centrarchidae > Micropterus > Micropterus dolomieu. The sequence goes on from NW_025744145.1 coordinate 64,425, forward strand.
TATGTTGAATCTCTAAGTGAGTACGTGTGACGTGAGCTACCGCCCAGGCCTTTAGTTTCAGCTTAGCCTAACCTTGCATGCTAGCCATATGCAAAGTTAGGATAAAAACAGGCCTGAGTCCCATCTGCCATATCTGATGGTGGTCATTAGGCAGTAATAACTTCAGGGAAAGAAACAGATTGGAGTCACCTGAGTGTTCGTAGTTTACTCTTATTAAACTCCACACATTGTATCCCCTAATAGCACTGATAGCAGAAAATTGCTTAGCTGTAATGTACCATACATAAATATGTGTGAGAGAAAAAGAGTTCTTGTGTGTATGGGTATGCAACACTTTCCAGATGGGGCAAGAAAACATGTTCAGCTGCCTGCCTTTCCTTTCCGCCCCAACCCTGTTGATTGCATTTATTCGGATTTTGCTGTGAAAGGGTTGCGTGCATTGCCATTTTCCTTGAGTGAAATGGAACAAAAGGAGCTTTGTAGCTGGGTCTGGGTTTGGGTTAGAGGGAGTGTGTGTGTATATATGAGGGGTTTGGTGGTGTGTACCATGTGGCTGGACCACTAACTGTTGTGCAGAACAGTACATTGCGTACATAAGGGGTGTGAGCGAGGCCAGAGGAAGTTGTCAGCGATGCTTATCTGTAATGGTCTTACTCGGATGGAGTGCGCTGTCTTAAATTATTTTAGCGTTCAAAAAAGTAAAGAAATGCATTATTCAGGGCCATGTGGAGGGACGATGACCAAAAGGGAGATTGTTTATTCCAGTTCCAGACAAGATGCTTTGCATATCCCAATTTCCTCCGGATGGGAAATTGGATGGAAAATCAATGAAACACAAAGCAGAAGAACATCTGAGCCACAAAAACAAGATGTCGGCGTTGTGGCCCAGAGTTGGGCTGGGTGAGAAGAATTGTAGGCTTGTATTGGCTCTCCATAATTTAAATTAATCACAAAATTCCCATTATGAAATATCAAAGTTCATGGTTTCATTGTCCAAATGAACACTTTTAATTTGATCAAAATCTGACACAGCATATGATCTTGCTGCATACAGTAATCCTCACAACGCCTTTACTTTTTATGGTTGAGGTGATAAAATTTTACATTTCTTCACTATATATTTATATATTAGATACACTATTTACAACCATTATCTTAATGCGTCATTTAACAGGCTTGGCAACCTAGAAGACAAACACCAAACATTGAAAGGTTAATGAGGTGGACATTTTTATGCAATCACCGAAAGCACAAATTGTATCATTATATTTTCTACAGTTTTAAATGAGCTTTTAGCTTGCACTGAATTTCCTTTTAACGTAACACAATTGCCATATAAAACTATTTTTTTATGATTATTACCCTAATTAACATAATAAGAGTTATTTAAGGCACTCTTCAAACATGTACACGTGATTACATTTAGCCATGGTTTGACTGGCAGAGGTCATAGTTTTGTTTCCATCTCTTGCTGTGTGAGTGGAAGGGAAAAGAGGAGAGGCCCTTGCATTCTTTGAAGAAGTGGTTCATAGGGCCATAAGGGGCCATCTGTTATATGTTAGAAAAATGATGCTTGCTAGTGGCTTTGCAGGAATCACAGGACATTGCCACCTCCACAAAATCAGATCCTTTTTTCAATTCATTCTTTCATTTTTATTTCTCTATTCCAGCTTACTTTGCTCTTCTGCCCCCCTCCTTGGTAATGAATCTTACAACAGTTTGTCTTTCTCTTTTCATCTGATCATTCTTCTTTGTTTTCCCTCTTGTCTCCCTTCTTTTCTTCTCCAGTCCCCTATGTATCACCTTTTTTCTCAAAGCAATGTCTTCAGCAGTGGTATTTTAAACTTGACTTCCCCTCTAAGTACACAAAGCTGCTGATCATATTTCTCTCAAATCTCATTAATTTTTTTCTCTTGGCTGCTTCGACTCCCAGCCATATAGTTCATGTCCCCAGACAATATTAGTCTACAGTGTCTGTTTCATAACACTGATCAGTGATGGATGTCCATGTGTGTTTTACGATGTTGACTCTTTCAAGGTAAAATACATAAAGCCACATCAACAGGAAACTGCCCTGAACCAGTAAAAATAACAGGCACACCATGCATGTCTCTATTTAACTTTAAATGTGATCCTTTGCAACTTAAAACACATGCTTATTATTAGTGTAGAAAATGTTACGCCAACGAATTGCGTTATTTATAGGAAACATGATATTCTGTGAGACATGCAGATGTAATGATGGAAATTCATGGGAACATAATATGAAGAACGTTTGCATAATACTCTATGTACCATAAATTCTTCACAGTCAACGCATAAGAAAAGTTACCGTATTAAAAAAAAAATCTTTTCCCTTCGCTTTTGACAGTTTCTTACAAAGAATATCCTGAAATAATGAATGGATTTGGAAGGAAAACCATATTCATGAGTAGGTGTGAGGAAAACTATGTAGAAAATGCATGCCCTTGTCCATATTGGGTTTTGTGTCTAGCTGGGAGTGTGTGCCATCTGAGGACAAGTGCTGATCCCAGAGGACCCTGGGACTGAACTGCGTGTGAGTGACCTTAAATGGGCAGAGATCAACCTGATGTTGCATCATATTGTACTGTAAGGGCCAGAAATCACGCAGGTGGATGTATGTTTATTTACACAATTATCGTATCTCACATATCTTCTGTTGTAGTGGAGAACATGTATACTGTGTCAGATGACTTCATACATTATGAATTATAAATACATGAAAAGCTCCTCCAAGTACTGTCTGTGTTTGTGTGTGATGGCAAGAAGGTTTGATATTTCATGTATGTTTTGCAATGTACCCCTGATGTTCTTGTAAACAATAGACAAAGAACAGTCCTGATTGGGTTATCTACACCTTTCACCTATATCTGAGCCTTTTCATTTGACATGGCAAACTTGTTTGCTAATAGTTGCTTATTTATATGTCCAACAGTTAGGTAGCAACATTTTTATTCATTTGGAGTCTTGTTTCTGACCACCTGGTAAATGTAAGTTCATACTCACTCTCCTTTTAGCTCTGTTTTTGGTCTCTGACAATTGAAATATATGGCTCTTTAGCTGCTAAATGCTCCACTATGTTCAGCAGCTGGTCACTAACTGTGTCTGTCTGCTGTTTGGTGCTGAGCAGGTACTCTACAGTATAGTGGGTTTGTAGAGCGTTTTTGTAAAAAAGCTTCCTGCTGAGACCGAAAACGATGCTGAGAGTGTTGAAAGTGAACCAAAACGGTGAAGTTGTGGGCCTGACAGCTAAACATTGAACTAAAACTTGCTATAAAGCTCCATAAAGCAGAGGGGAGCTGCAGTTTCAGGTCATAATTCTATGTGGGCTCATCACTAAACCGATCCTTATATATTGACGTGCTGTTTTCACAGTGATTTGTTACATTGTTAAAAATATTGATAAATAAAATATTATTTTATTAGATTATAGCTGCTTTAATGAATTGAGGATCAAAGGTCTATCATCTAAGCAAAAACGTATGTGGGCTGTCCTGGCAGGATGACTGTGTGGTGAAAGATTGCCACCGTGTTGCCCCCCACACATGTGAATCATGTCTTCTTACATGAATAATTAGGTTCAAAAAAAGTATTTCACGTGTGTATTTTTGTAGAGGTAAGTTGTAGAAGTTCTTGGTGTGTTTCAGCAAAGTGGGTCAGGCAGGGCTAGCTAGAAGGCGTAGGTCAGGCAGGTCAATCTCACAGGCCATTGCTCCACAGCACAGCTGGCATTTAGACCATAGACTGACCTGGAAGCAAGGAGGCAGATGGAGACACAAACAGTGTTACAGGCTCTCATATGTGCAAACACATACATGTATCCACACACATTAGTTTACTTATGTGCTCCCAAACATGCCATGCACACTCACAAAAATCAGCACTACTCATTTGCAATTTTATTAGCTTATTTAAGGTTGATTCAGACTGTATTTAAATGTAGCAGAAGCGCCATCTCTAAATCTATTTTTCCGACAGAAATTGCTTTCCCTTGACTGTAAAACTGCTGGCCTCAGTACTTATTAATCAAAGATAAAGCAGCAGTGTCCCTCCATGTGTGGTCCCTGGGTTTGCTTTTGTTTAATTAACATTTTCTCCTTTGGGTGGCGTTTCAGCTCAGGCTTAAGCCTTGAACACAGTCAGCAGTAGTCCCAGAGTCTCAGTGCTAGCAGGCCGCTTGTAGAGCAAGGTTCACAGACCATTTCCCGAGAGATAAAGAGAGGGAGGGAGGCTGCTGGTCAGGTAGGGGAGGACATTTTCTAGCTTACTATCCCCATGTTTGTTGGAAAAAGAGGGGATGGATGAGGAATAGTCGGTAAGGAGCATGTGTTTGTGTGAATCTGTGTGAGTACAAAGTTTGTCTTGTGTGTATGCTCGTAATTGTGGGTGGTAAGTGAGTATTGTGGATGTTTTGAGAAACAAATTCCCACAGGTGGTGTACCTCCCCTCTGTGTAGAGCAGAGCTCCTGCCGCCTGAGAGCTGCACTGCATGGGGAGGTATAACAGTGGGAGGTACTGGGTAGTAACTAGTAGTAAAGTGCACACACACATGCAGGCATACACATGCACAGCGTAACTCACCTGTCTGTCTCCCTGGCGTATGCCAGCCAGCAGCGTAGTAGTCTAATTGGACAAAAACACCAGCTCGCTGCAGACCAGCAGGACAGAAGAGAAGAGAACAAGACAGTTACTCTGTGGCTTCTGCTCCATGATGGGACCTCAGCCAGAAACCAAAACCTCCCCCTTGTCCAGATTGCCAGTTTGCCTTAATTGGCGCTCAGCTGAGAGATGAAGGGAGGAGGAAAGAGAGAGAGGAGTTAAGGGAGAAAAGGCGAGGGAGAGGGAGGAAGGAAAATGAAATAGAGCATATTTTGGCAGGATTTCAGCTGGCTGATGGGGTGAAAAGAGGCTAATGTCAGTAGGGGGTTGGGGAACGCGCTGCAAATAAGCAACTGCATATCTGCTGAAATGAGACTTGCTGTAGCTATTAGCATGCACGCTTATGTCATATGAATCCTGTGTATTTGCCTGTGCCTTCTGTTGTTCAAGTGCTTTTACACTATATTGTACATTATGAATGCTTTTACTCCAGCAGTGTGTATTGTGTTTACAATATCTCTATTCCAAGAATGTCACTACAAAAGAAATAATTTGCATTTCCATGTGCGGATTCACATTCATAAATCATACTCGACATTCCTCTCTGAACAAGCCTCCTAAATGTGACTGACTGTCTCGGATACAGATCTCACTGATACATAGAAAGATGATACACTCTCCCTGTTGATCTGGCTTGGCTCAGATGAAAACACACACATCCATCTAATAGCGTGCTTATCTTCTGACAAGCCTTTACATCCAGTCTGGTGTGAACGTACACTTACTAGATTTTATCATCACTCACACATCACTGTACACATGTGCACCAGCAGTACGTGTGCGGATGAATCATATTTTCTGTGTGTGTGTGTGTGTGTGTGTGTGTCGTGTGGGAGACGGAGAGAGAGGGAAGGAGTAAGGGAGCGAAGGAGATAAAAGGAGGGAGATGAATGGGTGTTAATGCACTCCTCACCTCACATACCTGCTCCACCCTTCAAGCCAGGGGAGGAACATTTTCTTTCCATTTTTCTGTAAGCATTCAGGGCTTTGTACATGTCTCCTGGGCCAATTTCAGTGTTTATTTATTCAAAGGTTTCATGCCATATTGAGAAAGTGATACTGTAGGTGCTGATACACAGAAATAAGATTCTCAGTCACAAAAATGAAGCTTTAATATACACGTCAGATTTGGCCATTCTGTGTTATTATAACAATGTCATTTTGTTCCTTGGGAAAATATTCTATATTCCAAACATTTGTCATACTATTCTTGCAGAAAATATTGATCAATGAGAGCATAGCCTAATAAAACAAAATGTTCATGTTTACAAATGCCCCCTACTGGTTGCCTTGAAGAAACACAGTCAGGCATCTTGTAAGTTAAGATCAGATGAAAAGATTCACTTCATACATTTTGAATGCATCTCAACAGCAATGCATTCTTCATTATCTCTCCACTGTGTAGCCTGTGTTTGTGTAGAGTGATAGTGCAGGCAGCGTTAGCTCAATTTGTAATACTTTGCCCTCGGATTCTTGTCTTGGTGACTTTTTATCTTGTTTCTTTTAAACCCTCTGTTCTGTTGTCAAACCCATTGTTTCTCAATGCGCTTTGAATTGCACTCCTATGCTTAGACAGTGTTTGGCAGCCATATCAGCATCATACAAGTGGAGACATTCAGCAGCACTGTTCAATATTCCTCTGGTGAATTGCCCCTTCAATCACAGTTGCTTAAAGCATCCATTATAAGCAAAGCAAGGGAGAGATGGAGGGAGGCTGGGAGAGGAAAGGGCTAAGAATTGTGATCTATCTGTATCTCTGCAAGTGTAAGTGTTGCATATGGCAAATTGAACCTGAGAATCGATAATAGATCTCTAATTGTGGGGATTTCCCTCTTTAGTCAACAACTTTCTTCTCTAACACGTGATAGCTGCTTTAGTTTACCCTGTAGGTTTGTGATTAAGCAACAGAGAAATGGTGAGAGTGTAACGTCTAATGCAGCTGTGTGTGTGTGTCTACTTGAGTGGCTAGTGGGTGAGGCAGCCAGGCTTCTCTGTTAGCTCCAACTTTCTCCTGTAGGTGATAGAAACATACTGACAGAAGTCTGCCACCGTCCTGTCACTGTGGAGAGGTGGATGCTGGAGAGAAAGCCCTGTCAACCACTCAAGCACCTGACAGTGCACATCAGGGATGTGCATGCATGTGTGTACGTGTGCATGCCTGTTGGTTTCAGTGCCAGCCGATACTCAGCCATCTCTTGTTTTCCGCAGGTGCCCCCAAAGAGGAACCTGAGTGGGTGGGGTCAGGCCTCTGGTCTGGTTGCTGTTGCAGTAATCAGGTGGTGATTTCCACATAGTCGGATTGTTTGAAGAATGCATGAAAGGAGCATGGCGTGATGAGTGCTGCAAAAGTGAGATGAGATGACATACTGAGTCATAAACTCAGCAGCTTCAGGTCCAAGAAGTGTCATTTTTTGGTCAGAAACTAATTGATTGGGTCTCAGAACAGACAGCATTTCACAATGAGCAACCATTTTCCTGCCTCTGTTGGTTACGTCTTGAGTTGTTTTCTTTGAATAAGCCTGCCATACTTCCTGATATTTCAACAGACTCATCTGTAAGGAAGGCTGATGAGTCATAATTTAGTGTTGAGTGGGTTTAATCTGCTCTGATGTAAAGCACACATCTAAATATGGTATGCTTTGTGTGTATTTTGCAGCTTCCAGGGCAATAAAACCAATTTAGGAAAGAAACCCAAGAAACATAATAATGACCTGGATGATGAGAAGCTTTATGAAGATTGGAAGTTCATAATAAAAGCACTGCAATGCACTCCCTTTTTAATACGGGAGGGTTTATATAGCCTATACGTTGGTGCTGATTGAACTCTTCTGACCCACCCACCAAACGAAAGAAAACATACCTCAAAGCCAGTTGCACTTTGTTTCACACCATGTAGAGGAAACATCTCGTTCAACCCGGAAAACATAGAAAAACACAGACACAGTGCGTTGTTTTCCCCTTGAGACACACAACCCCCTTCATAAAATATGCACACTCATGACTAGTAACAGACACAAATGCCCGTGTATGCTAATCTGAACACTCATTCAGTCTCAGACACACATACGCACAGACGCATGTATTATCTTTCTCACACACCGCAGCAGGAATTGCTAATTGCAGTAATGGGCAATTTTTCCATCAATGTTCAGTCCATAGGTTTCTATGGTCAGACTGCCCCACAATCAACTGCAATGAATTGTCAGGCTAAATGACTAGTGTTACACACACACACACACACACACACACACACACACACACACACACACACACACACACACACACACACGTACACACACACCAAGAATGCCAACATTGTGAATTTTGGCACTGCCTGCTCGCTCCATGAAAACACAAAGAAATATGAATTGCTCACTATAATGGCCCCATGATCATAAATGAACACAGAAGTCGATTTTGGAGCTGCCCCAGCCAGGAAAGCCCACTGTGATCCGTGAAGTGAACACACACTCTTTAACTGCCAGAAAGTGTAACAACACACTTACGGACACTGCTGATGCCGTCGCCTTACTGGAAAATACATGACACCTTCAACCCAATATGGCATCTCCTCTGTAAATAGCATTATGTATCATTACAGACCTGGGAGTTACTATTTCCAGGGCGAGCTCTGAGCGGACACCAGAGAGCGTGGCATGTCATCTGGAGTCGGATAGTTGGGGACAGCGGAGTGGAGGCAGAGGAAAAACAGCTGAGAGGAGTGTAACAGAGGAAGAGGGAAAATTAGGGGAGTGGGAACCTTATCCTGGAAGAGCCAGTGACTAGAGCTACAGACTCCACCCTTCTCACCCCTCCCCTTACTCTCTCTCTCCCTCGCTATCTCTCTCTCTCCGAAGCAGTCTCCTAGTCTGTCATTTGACCAGGCAGTTCACAGAGGCTAGAGCTCAGCACCAAAAAAGAAAACAGAGGGGAAACAAGAGAGACAGAGGGAAGGTAGCACATTCAATATAGCGATAAGCCGCTGGAATGTTTCCTTGGCTTATCGCCAGCTGAAAAACCCTGTGAGTGTGGATTTCTTCTTAGCTGTTGCTTTTGTGGACTCTTTTTCTCTTCTTCTCGGTCTGGATGTGTGGGCTTTAAGTCTGTCTGCAGTCAACTGAGGAGGAGGAGGAGGATCAACGGACACCCTTTTGGGGATTTACACTTTGAGGAGTAAACCTCTGCTTGTGTGAGGGTGAGAGAGGGAGGCTGAGGGAGAGAGAGAGAGAGAGAGAGAGAGAGAGAAAGTGAGAGAGAAAGTGAGAGAGTGCCGGGCCATGCCCACCTCTGCTCATGGTGCAGCAGCATGAAAGGGGGCCACCATCGCCATCGCCACCACCGAGGCTGTGGCTGCCAACACTTGTTCCGTAAAGTCCTGGCGAAGTGTGGTTGCTGTTATGCCCGAGTCAGAGGTCAGTGCCACACACTTGCACACACAAGACAACAACACATAGACAATGTTTGATTCTTATCAAGCTTGTCATTGTTAGTCTAAGTTTCTTTGCCCTGAGGTTGGTACTGTACTGTTCAAAAAAGCTTTTGAGAGACTGTTTGTGTGTATGTCTGAGTAGTTACTTGTATGTGTGCGTGTGTTTTGTTGGTCATACTGAACTGAAGCAATTACTCCAATAACTCTGCTCCTCTCCTCTCCTTCCATTTAATACCTCCACATGCATTCGCTCTTCTTCTCATCCACACTTTCTTAGATGTCCACCCACCTCTCCCTTATCTCTCCTTCCATTCCTGCGAACGTATGCTAATGCTTAAAGTGTAAGCCTCAATCCTCTCGCCTGCTCTCTCCGCCTGCAGCAAAAAGCAACAGATGTGTGTCACACACACATCAGAGTAGGACGAGGAAAAAAAGTCCTGCCAACAGATGACTACACAGTGAGGAACAGGAAAGAGGACACGCACCACACATTCTTCCATTAAAAATAGAGAAGGAAAGAGAGGGCGAGTGAGAAAGAGAAATAAACGGTATGTGTGTGTGTGTGTGTTTGGGATTTGGAAAGTGTCCTCCTCATGATGAGTGTGTGTCAGTTGGGTATGTGCAGCACGTGGATGGGTAAAACACACGGTGGTACTGAGCCACTATGAAACATTGCTCTATCCCAAACAGTGAGAGCTGAACAAAACAGCAGTCATCTCCCCTCTCTCTCTCTCTCTCTCTCTCTCTCTCTCTCTTTCTCTCTCTCTCTGTGGGTCTCCCTCCAACTCTCCGGTTTGTAGTAATGAAGTACAGCAGGAATAGCAGCGGCCCATTTGAATAGTGTGGTTGAGTAAAAGCAGCGGGTGGCATGATATGTAATAACAACAAGGCTGGTGAGCGCACACACAGGCGTCATCCACAGGCTGTGCCCCTTTTTTTTATTATATATATTTTTTTAGAGTTTATAAAACTCAGGACTCATTGTAACGTCTAGCTGACAGCGGGGGGGGGATCAAATCTCTATTTCTGTTTTTTCTATCGGTCATGACCCCTGTCACTGTGGCTTGGAGGCAAAGTTAAAACAACATACAAAAGCCATATATGAGTTTATGCTGTGTGTTTGTTCCCTTTTAGAAGTCTGCATCAAAGGGATGGACGGTGGGCCTACCTGCTGAGGCTCTGTACATAAGGGGGCTCATGAAGTAGGCTTTCATATAATTGGCAAGCATTGTTGGATACATACCTCAGATTCCTTCAGTTTAATCTCTTATGTAATGGATATTCTCCTTTTCTACAGCCCGCAGACTCCCCACTGCACCTTGTTATCACAGCCAATACACGCACACTTAGATCACAATGTATAAACATGTGGGGGATTGGAAAAATGAAACATCAGGCTATTAAAAGAAATCTCAATAAACATGCAGTAGGATAAATTTTTCCAACAATCCAACAGACTTCTATAAACAACCTTTAACATATAACGAGGCTGTTTATGGTCCAACATGACAAGATGAGACATTTTGTATTTTACAGTTGTTAGCAAAACAGCTCTTGATCTCACTTTACAAGGAGAAATATAAGACCTCTACCCCTTCTGGGGAGCCACATTATAAAGCTACAATAATTAATTTGAAGATGTTTGCTCTATATAACCTCATTACATGGAATGGAATGTAAAGTACTTTTCTATGTTGCGTTGAGGAGCTCATATGCAGTTTTGTCCAATCATCTACTGTGAAGCAGTTTCTATAATTAACATGATGTGGAGGGGAGGAGCATCAGCTGTGGTAGACTTTTTAATAGCACTTACTCTTTCTCTCCTTTAAAATAAAAATCTAATCTAAACTCTGTTCATTCTCTGACATTTCATCCAATACATTTGACTTTTCAAACTGATCTACTGTGTCTTTCTGCATCCAGGAACTTGTCCGACGGGAGCACAAGCTAAACTGACCATGTTGTTTCAGTTGTGGTATTTATAGAAAAAAAAAGGTCCGACATCACTAGCAAAGGCCCTCGGCACTTTTGGCGGTCCCAAGGCAATGTTCTTGCAGGTCAAGCATGTTGCAGTATCAAATAATGTTGATGTTTGACTGTAGAAGGTCTTTTTTTATTTTTATAAAACACTAGCTGAGGTGGTGACTGCTTTCTCTAAGCTGAGATAATCAGGGTCAAAATACAAAATAATGGCTCAATGTGAGCTGCCAAATTTCTAACGTGACTGATATCAACAGCAAACAAAGAATCTCTTTGTAGCCATTTTTATCTCAGTGACAGGCTTGTCTTGGTCCATTGTCTCATACAAAACTGTTGACAATGTGTCCACACCGTTCATTGACTCTAAAAAGCCACTCCTCTGACATAAGAGGAAATTATAGTGCACTGCATGATTAATTCCCTACTTAGGCATAATAACACTTACTTGTATGCTGGATGATGACACACAGTACAGTATGCCATTATGTCACACCACATTTACCCGGCTCAGATCTACACATTCACATGAAGCAATCAGTGAACAAACGACTATACTTGAAGTAATTTCAGCTGCTGTCACTCAGACTTAATGACTTGCCCAAGATGGCTGTCAGTCTTTCTTCTAACCAATTTACTTTTATGCAAAAAAGGGACTGCACACTACTGTGTGATGAAACAGGAGCACAAGCAATAAAAAGAGTCCTTAGCTAAGCAGGATAATGTGTGAATGTGCGTAGGGGTGGTGTTTGTTATTGTAATGTGTGTGTTGCAGGTTTATTAAAGGACTGACAAGAAGGGACAAAAAATCGAGTTGGAGGAAATACAAGACAATATATAAACATGAGTGTAGGGGCAGGGCAGGGGAGGGGAGGGGAGGGTTGGGATTATTGATCTGAGTAGTACTCAACAAGATAGAGAACCCCAGAAAGATGGACAGGTGGAGAGATGGGTATAATGAAAGAGAAGAGCATGTATTATTTTGGCTCTGATGTCAGCACTGCTCTGCACGGCACATTAGCAGATTGGCTACCCAAGGGCCATTAGTGAGGGCTGCTTCCCAGCAAAAAATAGATGGTGTTTGATATTGTCCTCAGTCAATTGCATTCATGGGCAAGAGTGAGGAAACAAAACCTGTGGATCCCCCAAATCAGATCTTGTTGGAGGGTCGTGTTTTGGGAAATGTAGAATAAAGTAAGTGCTGCTCCTGATATCAGAGCACACAGCAAGGCACTGAATTAATATGTATTCGCTTCCTTTTGAGGATCACGACTTTCAAACAAGAGAAGAAATTCACATAAAATCGTGGACAGACTCCACGATGACACTATGTTTTTCTTTTAAAAAAAATGGTAATGTTAAGCATGATATATGCCACTGCATTTGAAGCCAACACAATAATTTCTACATCGCATCTTTGCTGCAGCACAGCCTACCACACACCTAATGGTATTTGGGATGCACCCTGAGGTAAATCTGACATACATGAATGCAGGCTGCCAGGGAAACAGAGGGAACAAAATGAATGGGGATGGAGGTAAGATCACACTGAAACAAGACAGAGAGTCAGGCCATATGGAAATCATTTTATATTTTTGAAATGTCTTTTTACCAACTTTGCTTCAGTTTTTAATTGAAGGTGCTTTTTAGGCTGTGTTAAAATATACACAGCGTTTCTAAGTCTGAGGCCTGAAAAAGAACATAACCTGATTGTGTCATACATTTAAATTATGTCTTTTTTAAGCCGCTTAGAGGCAAAACACACAATTGAATTAGACAATACACTTTACTAATGCATTTCAAATTGGTTTGGCATAACACTTTCAGCAGTTTTAAAATGCGTTTGAAAGATATTTAGGCGTTTGAAAAAGAAATGTGGAAACAGATTGGAAATGCATTTGAATTGTAAATCTGCAAATTGATGTCAATAAACAGTCAAAGTATTATTGTGTGGAGAATTATGGTACATTTTTGTCTCCTTAAAGTCCAGAATAGCTTGTCGCAGGGGTGGTACCCTTAATAGGACATTTTAGTACCCTTTTAATGGGTACATTATTGTACTATAGTTTAAAAGGTACGTTTATGTCTTGCAGGGTACACAATTGTACCAATTTCATAAGGTACAAAAATGTACCGGCACTAAAGGGTACACAATTGTCCCTCAAAAGGGTACCTCCCCTGCGACAAGCATTTGTACCCTTTTAAGTACATACCCGTACTTCTATTTCTGAGTGTGAACAATATTACAGTGCATTAATCAAAACATGTAAAACCCACATTTTCTATCTATTTTTAAATACAGACTGTACTGTAAATGTGCTCACGTCAAATATATTTCACGGAAAAAAATAATCTGGGGGACTTGAAAACTGCAGAGAGTTTTAGGTTTTAGCTTTGTATGAAGGGTCTGACTGTCTGATTACCAACAGTGACAGGTAACAAGTACATCTGTGTGGGAGTTCAGGCTGCAGTCAACAGTAACATTGCAACTAAAACAATTTTTCCATCTGTTGAATCAAAATATCTCTTTCTCCATAACTATTTCTTTCTATCACTTTTTAAAAATCTCTTGTCTCTCTCTATGTTTCTCTTCCTTTATGTTCCTCTAAAGAAGGAGAGCGGATATGTGCTACATTGTGCATGCTTTGTGCATCTACATGTGTTCCCACTGCATCTGTGAGTGTTGATTCATGCATGCAATGGGTTAGGACAAGGATCCCCCACAGCAGTGATACACACACACACACACACACACATCTCCACATACACATATATTTACATGGTTGAATTGCAGAGACAGAGAGAACAGAGGCATACATGCAAAAGCATAAAGTACAGCGTACATCAAATGAGACTATAACTGCCTCATTGTCCATTGCTTGTCTACTACATGGACACACGCATGCAAGCATACATGCATGCGTGTAATATGCAGTTCATTGTATCTGCATCAGTGGCAACATACTGCATGATTATAACTGAACTACTCAAACACTGTGTATAGAAGTCAAGGTCAAAATAGCAGAAACATCTGCAATATAATTCAATACTTTGTGATAAATACTGCATTTGTAAAATTTATTTCTGAAATGTCTTTTTGTTGAGAAATATCTGAGAGCTGTTGTGAAGTTATTCTTAGATTAATTGTTTTTGTCAGAATATAGTGAAACACGCCCATCACAATTTGACATTATCACATTGCCTGTTTTGCCTGGCCAACAGTCCAAAACTTAAAGCTATTGAGTTTTGTACCTCATAAGACAAAGAAAAGCAGCAAATTGTCACGATTAAATTAGATAAATCTATTGACTAATCGATTAATCGACAAATTGTTTTCAATTGTTGTTAAGTGTTCCTGTTATTTAGTCCACTTCTCAGCCATTTGTGTTTAGTTTCAACACAGACTGTAGCTCATTTGCTGAAGTTTGCAGGCAGTTTTACATAAACATCACTGTAGGAAAAAGTTTTGTCCTCCTTCTCAGACTAGTCAGGTTGCGTGATGTGTTCCAGCCCCTTGAGGTGGTAGGGTTCAGTGTCTTGCACAAGGGCACTTCAGCAGTGTGGTAGAATTCAGACACAGGAACGTGATCCCTAGGGGTCCCTTTGCTAACCTGTGACCCCAAGACCCATAAATAATTTTGATAACAACTCGAGTGTGCTTTTGACAGAAAGCAGCCCTGTTGGCAAACACGAGGGAAAATTGCCATGACAGGACCAGTGTGTCTTTTTACGTCTCAGCTGGAGAACTGTCTTTGTCATCAGCTTATAAGGCAGACTTCAGACATTATGGAAAAAGCAACAAAAATAGCTGAAAATGAAGGTATGCTGCTGGACCGCTGTGGCCCAGCCTTGTGTTCAGCAGTCTGAGATATTTTTAACCTTTGCTGCCCAGCCCACCCTCCACCTCGTCATCTCCTTGCGCCCTCCCATCCAACCCCCTGTCTCCCCTCTGCTATGTAACTGATCCTCCATATTGTTTCTCTTCAGCACATGCAACACAGGAAGGGACTGAGAGGGGGAGAGAGCAAGAGAGCGAGAGCGAGAGCAAGAGAGCGAGAGAGAGAGAGAGAGAGAGAGAGAGAGAGAGAGAGAGAGAGAGAGAGAGAGAGAGAGAGAGAGAGAGAGAGAGAGAGAGAAATGGAGTGAGAGAAAGAATGAGTCTTAACCCAGTGCTCCCAGTGCTCCCAGCTGGATGAAGAAATCACTCAGTCTGAATTTTGGGTTGAATGTTGCATGATTTGCCGGCTTGGAATGTGAACACCAAGTGGAGCATTAAGATCATTCCTGGGGCATTCTCATTTTCTCTCTCCTTCAATCCTCTCTCCCAGCTCTCTCTCTCTCTCTCTCTCTCAGCCTGGTCGGCATAGAGCCAGTCAGACAATTATTAAGTATGTGCTCTCCCCTTTTCACTATTTTCACCACATTCACAGTACATTCTCCTTTCCTTTTTGCTCTACTGAACGGCCTTGCCCTGACATATTTCCAGGGCTCCCATGCACTTCTCCTATATCTCCCACTCTCTCTCCCTTTCTTTTCCTCTGGGCTCTGTTTGTAAATGTGCGGAGGAGAAGAATGAGGGAGCAAATTATAAAACACAGGAGTGCATTCCATACCTTGTTTAGAAAGAATTCTCCTACAGCACAGAGGGGGAGAGGAGCTACTTCCCCCTCCGATTCTACCCATATGGGTCTTTTTATGTCTGCAGCCTTTAAGGGTGGATATGACATTTGTTCTCACTGAACCAAAAGTCGGTTATCACTCTTACAGTGTTTTACTCACTCCTTCTTATATCTCCTATCATGTTTCTATTTAGACAGGAAAAAACCTGTTCACTTTCTACTCAGAACATCTTCCATCATCATCCAGCAAGATCAGTACATGTACTTACTGTAAGTCTTAGCAACAGGTCGACTACAACGATTACGCCGGTGTCCCTCAGGCTGTCAGAGTAGAGAAGCACTCAGACAATGGCTGCTCCTCTTCTGCAGTTCTCCCCCAGAGGATACTTGATAGAGGCCTCGCTGAGATACTTTCCAAAACAGTGCACAAAGCAAAGCAAACAATGGAAAGTGACAATATTGAAAGCTTTTGGTGTTGTGTTGTAGAAGTGGACTGTGTGGATGAGCTGAGCTTGCTGGTTCTGTGTTTATTGACCCCGAGAACAACTGAATCAGAATCAGAAGATGCCTGCTGTTTCTGGGAAAGTTTACTTTGTTCCTAATCAAACTTACTGTTCAAACAGTGGATGTAACCCCAACCAGTTTGTTAAAGGTAGCACTAAAGTCTTTGGTTACAGTGCAACTCTAAGATCAGCATATATAGAGAGTATTGCTGTTGGGTTTGGCTTCTGAACTGAATTCTCTCTCTTGTTGAATTTGTACAACTTGTGTCTGTGTCCAGGAGCAAGTTGTACAACTTCATGGCTCATCAGTTGCATAGAAGTGTTTAATTATTGAGTATCTCAAGTATTACTAAATCGCAACATGAATTCTGGGTAAAGTAAGATTTTTTTCAAATTAATACACATAGCTGACTTAGCTTCTTGTCTCTGTTTGCTCCAGCAGAAAACCTATGTCTTGTGGTATACTAAAAGATGAAGGACAAGATGTTTTTTACAGGAAATTCAGTGATAAAGAAAGCAAAAGATAAAATCAACTTAGAGACCAAAATTGAGCTGTTTGTCTTTGTCAACAGACGACATTGATTGTCAGTTGTCAGCCGGGACCATTGATTGTTAGCATAGACACACAGCAATTAGTTCAGAGATAGCTCACAACTGATCTAATGTAGTCAAGGTTTGAAAGCAGTCTGGTGGTTAAGACAAAAAACAACATATAACTGAATGTCTGTGTCAGAGCAATGAAACAGCAATACTAAGACTACCATAGCTAAAATAATAATAAAACCTTAGCAACATTACCCTCAGGCTATATCAGAATTATGTGTTTTCACGGGAACTACTGACATTTAGGAGGAAAACATCAGTTTATGGTTTGCTAACAAAGCAATTCAGTGAGCAATGAGGGTAATGAGAGACTGCAGCAATATTTATACTTTTTCTATTGCTTTGCTTCACTTTCATCATTAAATTGTATTAACCTATCCAGAATTAATACTTTTCAATCCATGGTCTTCGAACATGTTTTTACAGTTTATACAGGTTGACCTGAGCCCAGGGTCTTCCTGTAACCCCCCCCCCGCGTATTCATAAGACATCCTCTTAATGGCCATATGGAGAGCTCTTGCTCTAAATGCCGGATTTGATCTGAAATAGACAAAAGCTGACAGTTGCAGATGGTTTTCTTGAATTTGGAATTAGCTTTTCAAAGGCATCCTTTGTGCACACAGAATTGTTTTACAAATAATCATGAGGTATTAAAAACATTTTGTGGCGTGTTACTGTATAAATTTTTATGCATATATATGCTAATTATTACACTTTGTTGTTGTTTGTGTGTGTGTGTGTGTGTGTGTGTGTGTGTTTCTTCCGATGTGCAACATGAGTTGGTGTGCCAACATATTTAGGTTGATACCATGTCTTGGTGATGGTTAATCTTTTGTGTGGCTGTCAGTCACTGTCTCCCCTTCTGGGTTTAGTTGCTATGGCGATTGGATCGGGGAGAAGTGGAGAGCCATGGAAAGGAATGAGAATACGGGTCTGGAAAGCCCATCAAGTCTGACTGAGAATAACTATGCCAGCACATCTATACATCCTCAAGTCAACACAGCGTGCCAGAGCAGACATAGAGCTACACTTCACTTTTTGTTTCATTGTGTGAACACTTTCATGCTTGAGCTCAAACAGTATGTCAGAATGTGTTGTATGTATGTATGTGTAAGTATGCTTGGAAAAACACGTGATGCCATCTTCAGGAATTCAGTTCAGGCAGTTCAACCAAATCCTACCCACAACTCGTTTAGGTTTTTACCGTAGCTTTGGCTACTTGTAGTTTAGAAACATGACCTTGTACACAGCCAGTGTGAAGTACAGCAAGAGCCCAGAGCTCAGAGTACCAGAGCTGTCAGGCAGACTGGGGCCAGGAGGAGAGGCTCCACATCCCTACAGCCCAGCAGGCACCACAGCTCTGTCTCCAGTTCTCCTTGCAGGCCTCCTGACTGGCACTGCCACGGCTGCCATATGGAATCACAATCGCTTTTAATTTGCTGGGTTCTCTCTTGTGTATGTGTATCTGTGTGTGTGTGTGTGTGTGTGTGTGTGTGTGTGTGTGTGTGTGCACGCGCGTATGTGGGCGGGTAGATAATCATAGTGATGACCAACAGTATTCTGTGTGTGTGTGAGTGTGCATGTTTGCTACCTGCTGCTAAAGACGCTGAAACAGTAGTTGCTGATCATCACTATGATTATGTGGACTTCTTTCAACACAGGGGCGGGATTTTTCTATACTGTGCTATTGTTACCTTTACCTGAGTAAAATGCTCTTTCACAACTGTCAGTCAGTGAAATACAGGGAGTATTGAGTTAACGTGGAACCCCCATGTAAAACTAAAAAATGTCTAAAAATTTTAGACATAAAGTGAAGTTTGGTTCAGTATCAATCATCTGTTCTACAGCACGCTTGACAGGACATCAGTCTTATTAAACTCATCTGCTGCTTCTGAAAGAAAAAAAGTATTGTAGGAGTTACAGAAGAATGAACACCTGTGTCTGATTTTCTCATCACTGTATACTTCGGCAGCGTAACATATCTAGATTCATGCTGACCTTTAAATGAAAGGTAAGATAAAGGTAGACATCACACAGACATACAGAGCAGTGTTAGTCTGTGTGTGTGTGTGTGTGTGTGTGTGAGGGCACTCCACTGATTCAACACATGAACACATGAACACATTAGCTTACTTGTCACTATGAGTACTACTCAGCCTGTGAAAACAGCTGGACGATGTCCTCTGAAGGTATGGAAGCAATTATCAGCCATAAAGAAATCAAACTTCGAAGCAAATACCCATGAATTTACTTGATTTGTAGCCAGTAGGCCTACCTGAAGTAAAAGATAAAGTATTCAGTAGTAATTCAATTCCAAAATTAGGAATTCACATGTTTTCAAGATTCAAATGCTTCCACATGAAGGGGACTTCAAACCAAAGTTTGGGGTGTGGAGTTGTGGGCATTTACCTGGTCTAATGAAAGACACACTCAGTTGTATTATGGGAAATGTAGCATAAGGTGCTTTTAGGGCTTGACACAATTTTTGATAGTTCAATGATGCTAAATCACTAGATTGCCCCTTTAAATAAGAGAGTCACGATTAGTATCTCCGTATTCTCCTGTTGATCCCATGGTGCTCAGTCTTTAATATCAGTGCAAGTGTGAAATGGACCACAGTGCAACCTTAATCCCCTGAATGTGACCCTGAGTGTGCGTCTATGTGTGTGTGTGCGCACATTTGGTTCCCCATAGCTTACATTAAGGGAAATAAAGGCAGGTGATGCCAGGAACTTGGCAAGTCTCTCTCTGAATGGTTCTAGTGGAATGTCTGGAGTTTTCAGTGCCCACTAATCACAAGCCTGCAGCTGAGGACAAACCAGTGTCTGTAAGAACCTGTAAGATCCAATTCAGATGCAAAGTAGGTGATGGAGGGAAGATTGAAACCCCGGTTGACATGGCGGGAGCAATATCTTAACGGGATGTGAATGCAGAACCTTCGCCACTTGAAATGCATCGCTATGCTCATGTTGACCTGATTTGGACAGTCAATGGCACTAGTGGCGGTTTAGATCTATCTATCACTCAGGGCCGTTTCGTAAGCCCTCATCAGGAGAAGTGTCTGAATCACTCTTCCACATTGTTCTATGGACAATAGGATTAATGCCAGCATCTATTCAGGTCTGTGTTTCTGTGACTGACATTGCTTTGATGCTTTTCGCTGATGAAAAATATGCCACAGAGTCTGGCTGATGGCAGGAAACTGACTCTGATGGGCTTGTTTGTGTGTCACTTAACTGTGTCTACCATGTATTTCGTTCTGTGCTCCTGGAATCACAGCAGTGTGTGTCTGCATAAACTAGGTCAGTATGAGGACAGGAAATCTCTGATCACTTGTCTGTCTGACTGCAGTGTGCCTCTCCAAACGTTCCTGCCTGCGAACACACTCACATATGACGCACGCATACATGTCTATGTTTCTATGCATAAGATGCAGAGAAGCTGCTTATATGTTTGAAAGTATATTTAAGAGGCCTTCTTCTCTTCACATCTCCTTCTCTACTCTCCCTCAAGGTTTTAGCATCAGTCTGTATGAGATTTGGGCTCAACCTTCATTTACTGCTTACCTAAAACATGAATAATCCCTGATCTCCCCATCAGCCCATCTCTCAGCCTCTCCCTTTTTCTGCTGTTCATTAAAATATACATTTATATTAACTAGAGAGACGTGTGAGCTTGTTAATTTAAGAGGATTTTTTAGGTCGTGGGTTCACTTGCTGAAGTCTTTTCTGCCAAAATCCCCACTAGAGAAGAGAAAAGAAGAGAACAGAAGAGAGATATTCCTAGTGAGAAGAGAGATATTGCATTGACTTTTTCCTTTGCTCCTGTGTCACTGTCTTCTTTGCCAGTTGGTTTTGCAAGCTTGTGCTGGTCTCAACAGCTTTGGGGCATTGCATCAGAGGAGGGAGCTCTGTATCCTGATCCCGGGGCAGGACCCAGCCAAAGTCTAAAAAACACTGCAGTGCAGAGAGGGGAAGAGAGGGTCAGAGTCCAAAAAAAGGGTGGCAGAGTAAAAAAGGGAGGGACACGTTGCGGATTTGAAGGTATGAAGATGAAGTGGCCGGGAAGAGGGAGGACAGGAGAAAGAGAGAACAGCCAAGTGCCAGGATTTATTAATCAGCAGCAGCACAAACGAAGTACACATAAGCCAGCCTGAGGGTGACATGATGAAATATAATGAGAATAAAAGTGAGGAGTTTCAGAAAGTCTAAAAATACAGTTAGATTTTAAATGTTTTACAGAAAAAAGCCTCAGTTCGTCAGAGGACAGCTAGAGGGTTTCCGGTCAAATGCTTCAGGTACTAAGTGCCTCATTTTCAAACAGGTCTTTCAGTCGGCACATGTGAATGTCTGAGTGCAGCGCAGGCCGCACTTGTTAATGGTGAGAGTGTCCATTTCCTCTGAGTGGGTGAAATGTAATATACAAGTAGAGGCTGGGCTAAAGAGCAGTAGATGGGGAGGGCAATGAAAGGTAGAGAGCGAGAACAGAGAAGATAAGCATGGTGTTGCTTTTAGAGTTGATAGTGATGACGCAGGCGGGTGTCTGATGCCTGTGTGTTGACCGCCACACTCTCAGACCCCCGAGGTTGTGGTCTGTGAGGTGCTGGCACTGATTGCCAGCTCTAAGAGTCTCTTCAACCCAGCTGGACCTTTGACATGTTTGGTACTGTGGTGACCAGCAGGTCACCTGTCTCTGATGCTTGCCACCCATCTGGACAGCTACCCTGGAGAAAAAAAGTGCATATGCCATTTATGTGTATGTGAAAGTGTGTGGGCACCTGCATGTCTGGCTATTATTTGTGTATTGGCAGTGTCTCGCGATGCCTAAATTGCTGATATGGTCCCAAGAGGCCATAGGATTGACAGAAATCTCTGGAGGGGGAGCGGCTGTGAACAAGTTTGCTCCATTACAGCCAACGCTTTTAGCCAGATTTGTTGGCTCAGCAGCACTCACTTATCAACTGATCAATAAAGGGGAGTTGGACCAAACTTCTTTAGGGGGACCAACGCTTACAGCACATCCATCCACATTGTTCATCCACAAACTTGAGGCTGCTTTGCCTGTTGTAATTTGCCCTTATTTTCTCTCCCTAGTTTTCTGTTTCAAACATAAATTGCCAGGAAATGCACTCTTTATTCAATCGTAACCAGCCTCATATGTATAATCCAACCCTTAGCAAACCTCATGAGAATATTGAATCGGATGTTTTCCCCTTTCCACATGACTGGGCAAGCTTGTGTGCAAGATGGATAATTCATTTGATCAGCGATTAAATTTGGAACTTTGATGAGCAGACACTGTAAACCACATGAAAAGGACAGATGAGCATCAAATGATTTAAAAATGCAATAATCAGGCAACACATTTAATTAATTACCTTAATTAATGAATTGTTCGACAAGTATTTTGATAAGCAATTAATTGTTTAAGTAAATTTTCAAGCAAAAATGCCAAATATTTGTCGGTTGCTGCTTTAACCATTTTCTACTTTTCCTTGTCTTACATTAAAGTGAATATTTTTGAGACGACATTTGATGACATCTCCTCGGCCTCCAGGAAATTTTGATGGCCATTTTTCAAAGTTTTACACACACAATTAATCATTTAATTGAGATGACAAGCAGCACATTAATCCTTAATGAAACTAAGAAAATAATTATTAGTTTCTGCCCTAAAATGATGAATGAAAGCAAGTCGTGGAGTCAAATACTTGATATAGTGAGAGAGAAAAAAGTTGCTGCTTATCAGTACTGAAAGAATAAGTTGATTGATCCCTTTGTGTGTGATCTAATCGCATTATGGATAAGTGAACCATAGACTGCTTAAATTAGACTCTCTTAAGTTGCCCTCTTAGGCAATGACTACAAACTTCAAACTTCACTATTGTGAGTGAACAGCACCCAGAGAAAGTCTGGAACTTCTTTGCAGCAGAAACCCACTCGGCTCTGAAGTTACACAGTACAGCAACATTTTGGGCAAACCTCCCACCCGGCCGCTGCTCAGCCTTTCAGACAGTGAGTGGGCGACTGGTGAAAGCCCAGCATTAACTGATCACCACAGATCGGGCCAGCTTAATGCAGTCCTGTTGCCCTGCGCCTTCAACTGTTAATTATTGCAAGCATATAAACAATAGTCAAGTTGCATTAACAAAATCAGCCTGGGTAATCTTTTCTTAGCTGCGCCATTATGGAGATGAATGTCACAGGGCACTATTAGCATTCTGCAAGGGAGAGTGGGAAGGATTGTTTTTTTCCCCAATTTCCACTGAGTAGGTGTAATGGTATCAGTTCCTCTCATCTTGTGGAGGCATGTTGCTCTGGGGGGAAGCTCATCATCCCCCTTTGTGTATTACAGTTTCCTGTTATACTGTTACTGTGAAAAACAAAAGCTGTTATAGATGTCCCTGTAATGGCTTGTATAGGTTTCATAGCAACACAGAGATGAAGCTTTCCAGGGTCAACAGGGAATCCGACCCATATACCCAGCGATCAGTGGGGGAACTGCAGAGTTGCCATGGTGACAGATACAGATGTAATGATCTTCATTATAAAAGCAGTAAATTATGTACACTCTGCACGTTGTAAATCTGTACATTTGACAGAGCCACTGTGTCATTCTGACGTAGGGTTTCAAATCATGAAGCCGCACTGCTGTCTCCACTCACTTTTAATTGCTTCCAGGCACAGATAATGTGTCAGTCTCTCTTCCTCCGTTTTTTTGATAAGCTATCTCTGCTGATGTCTGGAGCGGGTTAGAAACTGTGTTACTGGTTGTGTCTCTGCACTATGACCCCGAAAGCCTGGCCTGACTTAACCTGAACACTGGGAAACACAAACCTCTAGGCCACCTTTGTTAGAGGTCAGAGCAGCTGGGCTTGGGGTTATCACATGTGTTGAGCCTCATTTTCACATCCTTTCTCTTGTCTCTAGCTAGGGACCCTCAGAGATCGTGTATGCTTTACCCTAATCAGCACCAGCCATGAATACAATAGCTTTCAGATAATTAAATCTTATTATCTTCTACAGCTAAGACATTTAACAAAAGGCAAAGGCTTGAACTTGCTTCTTTTTTATACGGTCTTACTGTCTCTGGACATCCAGTGTTTGATCAAAGTTTCCGTCTATTCACTGCAGGGTTTAGCCGTCTCCCTTCTCTGTACCCCTTTCTGCTCCTCGTCTCTTCCCTCGGTTCAACCTCTCCCTCCCATCATGCCAGGCTCAGATCGCCTTACACCCTCCAGTCTTTCATGTGGATGGGGGGTGGGAGTCGCAGAGGAGAGGATGGGGAAATTGGCCACCCATTCCAGATAAAGATTACAGAGGAAATACTGTTTCTGTGGTGAAAATACACAAAGAGATAAGTTTGAGGTTTTTTGTTAGTAGCTAGGATCCACACAGGATGTATTTTACCCAACCATGTATGCACTGGCAGCAATGTGATGTCTTGAACGTGAGTTGTTTTGTTCTGGGGTTAGCCATTTATCCAAACACTGTGGCTGAGGTCTGTGCACTGGAGAGAATGGGACATTTTTGCACAGCTTGTTTTCATTGATCAATGCAGTGGCTACTATTGTGTTTCTGTGGGAAAGTAAATGAATGAAGAAAGTGTGAAGAAAAGCTCAAATGTTTAAGTACGAACACTTAGGGGATTGTGAATTTATTCTGCCTTTGCCTTTGATGACGGTGCACTCACAAAAAGGGCTGCGCTTGTGTCAGTGTGGCCCCCGCGGTCTGGGTTTTACTGCTGAGTACAGTGATAAGATATTCCTCTGTGGCTTGCACTAAAATGAGGCCAGAGTTGTTTTCCTATAAACAAATGCATAACAAATTCACAAACTTAATGCCAACTTTTTTGTGGTGTATTTTCTTGGAAAGTAAAGGTGAGTCATGTAGTTTATCCATCAACTTTGTCACACTGAGGTGGCAATTGGTGTGAAATATTATTGCCTTTGAACAATAATAAGCCATTGTGATGAGCCTTAGCAGGAAGAAGTGTTTCCCCATAAGTACAAGAGTGGTGATCAAAGGTCAGAGGTCAGGTTGAGGGCAAGAAGATAGATGGGAGGCATGACAGAACTGCGTTTGCACACAACAGATCACACTCCAGGCACACAGTTCAGAGGAAGGCAGGAGGAAGGGTGGTAGGGCTGGGTGTAGAGGCAGGATGGGAATGGAGGACAAGACAGAAAAAAACAACAACAACAGTAAAGTGGATGTCCAGTCCCAGTCCACTTCCCATGTCCTCCTGACATCATTGCGCCACAGCTGGCTTTTAACTGTATTTTTCACATTAAACATCTGCCATCCGGACCTCTGCTGTCTGCCTTGGATCATAGTGTGAGCTGGTCATGTGATTGGATGCACAGCTCAAATATAAAAACCACAGTCTGCTTGACATAAACAGAACAGTATGTCTTTTATGATGCGGCTCACAGCTGCACAGCTGTGTTTGAAGAGGAAGGCTATTTCTATCCAGCCTTTGTTTTATTTCTCTCTTTACCTCCTCTCTCTTGGTGTTGATATGTCGTCTGCCTCCAGCCCTGCTGCCCTTATTTAATGGTCAATCAGTTCTATTCCTTTAAACAAAGTGCTCTTTTATAGCTGTTTTTTTCGTCCATAGATTAATTGATTAATTGACTGTCGAAGTCTGAAAGCGGAGAGTCAGGGTGCACTCTGGCCTTTGACCCATTAAACCCTTATTTATCACTATCAGTTGACCTCCATGTTATTGCACCCTCAGACTTGCAATGCTTTACCGATAACCTTCTGCTCTCTGTTTCTCTCCCTGTCTCTTCTCTCCAGACTCATACTCGGCAGCAGGCAGCGAGGGCAGCATCTCCACCTCTGTGGCATCGCTACCTCCTCAGGCATCAGGTAGCTCTGCCCCCAGCTCCCCGGGCTCCAGACGCTCTGTGAGCACCCTGAAGAAGTGGCTCACAAACCCTGTCCGCAAACTCAGTGCTGGGGCCTCCGCCAAAGGGGAGCTTCAGGTCCGCAAAATTGAAGGGAAGCCTCCACCTCTTCCGCCCCACAGCCACAGCCAGGACCTAGGCAGCCCTCTAAGGCCTGATGACACACTCACCATTCTACCTGTCACCCATAGAGAACTGGTGAGCAGTGGTGGAAGAATAAAGTCAGATCTTTTACTTAGCTAAAGGTTTCAATGCCACATTGTAAGAATACTCTATTACAAGTAAAAGTCCTGAATTCAACATCTTGCTTAAAGCTTACCCTAGCTAACGTAGAAGAAACTAGCAAGAGACAGCTCGATTTTTTCTCCAACTGAGAAAATCCCACCCCATCTCTTCAGGCCTCCCTCCAAAGTCACTCCCCTAAATCACATTTTTATGCACAGTGAGTGCACGGGCAGAGTGCGTGCAGGTAGATCAAATTAAATGATTGGCTGTTATTATATTACAGTCCTGCAAAAGCCACAGATACCTGATTTCATTCATTTTTGTGTCAGAGCATTTAAAGAGGTGGTATTATGCTCATTTTCATTTTTAAAATCTTAATTAGGGGTTGTACCAGAACAGGTTTCCATGGTTTAATTTTCAAAAAACACCATATTTTTCTCATACTACACATTGCTGCAGCTCCTCTTTTCACCCTATGTGTTGTACGCTCCGCTCTTGAGCTACAGAGTGATGCATCTTACTTGTACAAAATCTTTGTTGGGAGTTGCACATGCGCAGCTCCCAGGTAAGGACTACTAGCCAAGCAGAGAAGGGCAGGTCATAAGAAACAAGGTAGTGTGAACCAAATCAAAGCCGCTCCAGACTGCGACCGTAACCTAGCAGATGGTATAAGTCTGGAGCGGCAACCACACAACATCATTGTTCCACATCTTACCATAAACCACTAAAAAAATCACCATATTTCAACTCAATTTTACATAAAATTGGCCAAACAATTTGAACGTTTGCTCAGTAGCTTTCACATCGGGTGTAACATTAGCATTATAGCTATAACTTTAGCTGTGTTAGCCAACGTTTACAAAAACTCGGCACTTGAACAGTCTGTGAAGTTACATTGCCGTATTTTTTTAAATATAATTCACAACCAATAAAGCATACTTACAGGTTGTGATTGTGAATTTCCAGGCCCAAACAGAGTCGGAGTTGCATCGTCTTTTAGGACTAAACGTTGAACTGTTGCTGGTGTTCCGACGATCTATGCTGCCTTGCCAAAAAATGCTACCATAGCGCAAATCGATAGACTTGACTCTACTCGGCCCTGCTCCGTTTTCAATTGCAGATAGTACCCAGAGATAGTACGTAGCTTGTCGTCATAGCGACGCCACACACAACTGCCGCAACGTAATGTTCAATGCGACTCAAACACCAGCGACCCACACAGCTTTCTCTTTTTTAAGTTAAAACGTTTCAACATTCCTCAGAATATAAAGACAGATAAGCGGTATGAAAACCTTCCAGCTGTGTTTTCCTCTGCCGTTGTTGCTGCAGTGGTCTGTGTGACGGCGCGAGCAGAGGGATCTGTGAGCGGGCGGCTGGCCGGCCTCACACGCTCCTCCTGCGGGTTGGCACAGGCTTTCCCGCAGCCACTCGCGGAGCTCCTCAACTCCGAAAATATTCAAGCACATTTTCGTTCCGCCATTACTTCTCGTAAAACTGTCAATATTTGAAATCTACACAGCTGATTTCTCACCTCAAAACTTCTCAGAAGTGGATTTAGTGATGAAATTCCATATGAAAACTGTAAAATATAAAACTTTCTGTTGCTGGCCTCTGTCTGGTGCAATGATGATACAGTGAATAGTGACGATACTCTCTGACCAATCAGCAGTCTGTCGTGTTTTCACGTTACATTTTAGCATCCCTTAGCTCGCTTGGAACCTCGATGGAGGTGAGGTGATACGAAAAACAACATTTCTACAATGGAAAACCAAACAAAGACGAGTCGAGCCAAAGGGCGTGACTGACCCCGCTAGCCGCAAGGCAAGCTTTATGATGCGTTTTGATTGTGACTTCACAAGTAAAGGAAGTGAAGGGCTGGACTACAAACGAGCTGTTTTCAAGCCGTTCAGAGCAATGCTTTCTGTGGGAGATGGGAACTCCCTTTTGGCTGGACTTTGACAAAAAAGATATATAGCTCAATAAAGGAGAGGGGATAAGCCAAAAAGCATAATACCACCTCTTTAATTTATTGATTGCTGTCGGGATGTAAAGAGATTTTTAACAAATATAACAAAACATGCTTCTTAAATAAATTGCCTACCATAACTTTTTATTAGCGTCACAATAAATCGAAGGTACCAAAGTATAAGCACTCAATAAGCAGAATGGCCCATTTCAGAACAATATGTTATATTAAAGGATTATAATTAGTGATACGTTAATCTGTAAGCATCACTAATGTTGTAGCTGGTAGAGGTAGGCTAATTTGGACTACTTTATATACTGCAGGGTAGCTTAATTAATAATAATACATCATAATTTGTTACTTGATTTATATTTTGTATTAACAATCTGAATCTGCAAAGTAACTAGTAATTAATGTCATTAAATAAATGGATTGGAGTAAAAAGTACAATATTAGCTTCCAAAATGTAGTGGAGTAGAAGTAAAATGTAGTATTAAGTTGAATTAATAGAAATAATCAAGTTAAGTACAAGTACTTCAAAATTGTACTTAAGTACAGTACTTGAATAAATGTCTAGTTAGTTACATTCCACCACTGGTGCTTGGTCAGATGAACTAATCAAACAAGGTATTGCATGCTGCTTCAAACTCACTTATGAGATGAACCACCTCATAAGTAAACTCATCAATTGGAATTATTCCCAAGGCCGTCTTATAAACTGGTTCTTAAGTGAACATGCAAATGTTCAATCTTATATAAATACAAACTAAAGCTAACATCCTGACTGTAGCTTGTTTACATTAGGTGGATCAAGAGACACTGGTTTGATGTAGAGTTTCTTTTAAGTATCATGGAAGATGGTGATGTTGTTATATAACATCAGCCTGCAGGAACTCACGCCACCATGTTTTGTGATTCATGTGCTCTCTTTTGCTGTTGTGCAGATGCTTGTGTGTCTGTGCATGTCTCTGTGTGCCCAAATGCAGGAGCCTGCTACAGACATTTTGCATCATGTTTACATGGTGTCATTCTGACACTGTGGACATGTGTCTTTGTGTGTATGTGTTCCAGGAGTGGAAAGATGGCCTGGCGAGCCCCGAGGACCTGTCCCCGGCTACACTACAGTCCCCTAGCTACATAACTGACTCGCTGATTGGCTGCACGTCTCTGCCAAACAACCAGGTCTGTCTGCACGGTATACTGTACAATTAACACTGCCTGACCTGTTGTCACCACATATTACTGTTGTCACAGAGAAGTAACATCAAGCAACCTATGTTTCTGTCTTAAATGCAAGTAGTAATTTTGAAAGGATGTGAGAAAACCTGAGCGTACCCTTCTGTTTTATAGAATCAATGGTTAGCCATAATGAGATTGACTTTAGGGACTAAAGTCATTTATAGTTAATTTTAGCTCACAGTTTCTCCAAGAGGTTCTCAGTGAGCACCCAGCCTGGCAGGGATGTGATATCAGTACTGTTTGTCTCCATGGTCCTCCAGCCAGATCTGGAAATGACTAACCCTCCTGCTGCTGGCGGATCTCAACTATCAAGCAAAACAAACACACAGATGCGCACAGGAGCGCTGCATTCTGCAACCACACATGAGCCATGCAGGCATAGCACACACACATGTGCACACACACGTAAGGGAGTCTAAATGAATACAAGGCTCTCTCAGAGCAGATCGATGCACCAGAAGACAACAGGGCAGAGTAGACAGTGACCTGTGTGATACATGACTCACATTCGACATGTTACAAAAAGACATGCCTGGAGATAAAAAGGAAATAGCATGAAACGCCAGATGTGATGAAAGATGACTCCACTTCTGTGAAGTGACAAAGAACACTATGTGTGCACATACGCTTTCATTTCTTCATAAAACAGTCTGAGTCAGTTGCTCGTAGGCAAAGGAGCGTCTCAAGTCGGGTGTTCAGAGTGTCCCTTTTTACTGTGAGACGGAATCATGCAGAAACTGGGATTTGCATGAGCAGCAGTTATATTGCATGAATCAGCAGTGCCTGAGCCCCATCAATATCCAGCGAAACAATAACAATAATGCATTTGAGCGTAGTGGAGTGTCTCCTGTTGGTGAATCGACACCACTGCACTTAAATCCTAATTTCAGTCTCAACAACACATCAAGAGCCATTAATTCGATTACATCAGAGGGATGAGGTCAGCGCTTTGGTGTTTTTACTGCCAATCTTTCTAGAGAAGGGGGGTGGGGGGGTAGAGAGATTAAATTATGTAGGTCAGTCATCTGTCTCTCTATCCCACCTTCGGTGGCCACATGTCCAGCGTTACATTGTTGTTTTTTTCCTTTTCTTCATACCATTGTCTCTTATTTTACAACTGTAGCAGAACATTGTTTTAAATGAAATGTTTACTGTTTCTTGGTCAATGGAAGGTTCATGTGATTGTATGTCAGCAGCTGAACACAGTTTGTACGGTCTGTCATCTCGACCCACAGATATGTAAAGAACAAGTTAGGAACAGTTTCTCCGTAAAACAGGAAAAGAAATGGCCAAAGGAAACGAGTGGTGGTGTTACTGTGAGGTCTCTCCAAAGCCACACTGGCAACAGTGCTGTGAAATTGCAGTTTTCAGCACTGTGTAACTATGTTCCTCCTTGGCACAGAACCACACCTTTGATTTGTACTGGCATGTCTAAGGATTGATGGGCCCTTTGAAAGGTCTGCTCCATCCCATTAAAAAATAAGACATTGCTGATGCCTGTGCTGGAGATGTATTAACAGTTTCAAGCATCAGCAAATATTCCTGGGTATGATGCCTGACAGCTAGTGATAAAAACATCACATTTTAAACCATGAAGAGTAACATTTCTTAATATGAACATCCTTTTATTATCACATTAATGCTGTTTACTTGCAGCATTTTATGTGTTCCAACAGTAAGTGGTTTGTTAGTCCCTGAAGTAGCAGTGCAAAACTTAAACATAGAAAGAATACTAGAATAGTAGATGAATATTGTGCATTTGGACAACAATGTAAACAGCAAAATATTCTTTCCACTTGAAACTTGAGGTTTAAGATGCTTTTTCAGATTTTGAGAAAAACGAATTAGTTACATCCCCGTTCTTGATTGATGAAATTGTTAAGGTGATATTTTTTAAAGATCCTACACAAAGGCATGACCTCAGCTTTGACCAAATCTGTTGTCAATGTTTTTTCGTGGTGCTTCTGAGTAGAAAAACAAAACTCGCAACAGAGGGAGATGAAGGGAATTTTTCCTGCGCGCTTTGCCACAACACATCTGGAAGTGATCAGGGAGCCAAGGAGACCTGTCAGCCAGGCTGGAGAACTCCTAGCGGGGCAAGATGAGCTGGGGGAGTGAGGGTTTTTATGGAGCCTCTCTGTCTCTCTTTACACCCTGTAAGGGGTATCTCTCTCGCTCTCTCTCACACACATCACTGCGACAGAACAGAAAGCTCAAAACTAGTAGACGCTCACAAGTTCATCATGGAGACAGGTAGGTGAACAAGTTGAACAAGGCCAAAGGACAAAAAAACTCTGGGCCAATCTATTTATTTATTTCTTCATTGGGCAGCCACCTGCCAGAGGAGCCTGAGGGATCAGGCAGGTTTGTGCATGTGTTTAAGGTGGGGAGGTTCTGCTTGACTAGGACAATGGAACACAGAGATTAATTGAAGACAAACGGCCGTCTCTATAAATTTACACAGTCAGAAAAGAGTGAATGGCTTTAAAATAAATGTTAGAACAACATGGCTAAAGACAGAGGGACAAACTTGGAACTACGTTTAATTGTACAGACCAGTGGCGGTGAGTCATTGTACAACCATACAAAGTGTGCTTATTATGAGAGAGGAATGGGTTACACAAATATTAGGGTCATATGCAGTTGTAAAGCATGCAGCCATTGAGTTGGAGGTCATTTTCTTCTTCGCAGGCTTTGTAGTGGTTTGCACAATGACTCTATATTTGCACCAGGACCCCCACAGGATATGATATCAATTCCAGGAAAAAACATGAAAAGGAAGCCATGTACTGTATATAACACATGAACACAATCAATTAGATCAGGGTAACCTTGGGTGTATCTTATGTGCATTTCTATTTGCGGCCAGAAATACTGACGCTGATGTTGCTGTTGTAGTCCTGTAGAAATAATTTTTTAAATAATACTGTGTGATGTATTTACACAAGTGTATGAATCCTCAGGTGACAAAACAAGAAAATATAATTTATCAATTCACACATAAATCAGAAATGTAATGGCTTTACCAGTGGGTGTGCAGTACTTGTATTCCCTTTCCTCTAAAGCCAAAACTCCATCAATAACCTTCACAGCTTTATTTGTCATCTCCTACAGCTATGGAGCCTGTTGCTCCCTCCAACTCTTTTCAACTCTTTCTGTCCATCTATCTGTGGCGAAATGCATAACATGGATCATTAACTGTGACTATCTGAATCGGATCTTCTTATTATTCAGTCTCTGTTCCTCGTGTCTCTCTGCTCTCCCTGGTCACCTTGGCAACCTGCATCATTATCATCTCTCTCCTGCTCTTTATCTCCCCTTGCATACTTTATTCCTGGCATGATTCACATTACTGCCACTGGACCTTTGATGAACTTTTTCTCTGTCTGTCTTTCTGTCTGTATGTCTCTGTCTCCTCAGGACACTCAGTCCACCAGTGTTCTGCCAGATGACAGCGGCTCTGTCTTGATGGACGACACCTCCAGCCAATGGTCAGCCGCGGCTGACACTGAGGAGGAAAGGAGGAGTGCCTTAGAGAAAAGCATGTATGTGTTTTATCAATTTAAAGATCCAAACTGCTAAATGAAAAGTCAGGGGATCACCAATTACCAATTTCTTTTTTTACATCATTTAGGAACCATGAATGTTTGCACAAAATGCCAGTCCAGCAGATCATCCAATATTTGCCAATGCAGTAAGAATATTTCAATCTGATTCCAATAGAAATAAACTTACTTTGACATCATGACATGTCACTGCAGAAAAGCACAGCTATGAATAATAAAATCAGTGACAGCTGTACTCCATTTTGCTGCCTTAGTTTCAGGGTCCTGGTGTTGTGATGCTCGTTCAATGTCACACTGTCATGGCTTACTTGGACACTTAAGTAGAACAGACCCATCGTTAATGTGATTACTTTTCCTGCTTTGACGAGACAAATGTCTGCTGTGAAAAAGGCCTACAGGGCAGGTTGCTGCTCTGAAACGGAGAAAAGTAAACCGTGAGCAATGCTCTGTTCCATGTTTCAAATCATTATTTACAGTGCAAAATCACCATGCAGCATGGATCATTACACTTTCCAAAAAATACATAGGATCAAATACAAAAGAGTAAAAATGTAATACACAGGATAAAACACAGAAGGGTAAAAACAGCAAAAATAAGTGAATAAGGAAGTAAAGACTGCTACATTTATGAATTCTAGGAGAGGCTGTGGTGACGTGAGAACAAGTAGGTTTTCAGTCTTGACTTAAAAATATCTACTGAACATGCTTCCCTAACATATAGTGGAAGGTCATTCCATAAATAGGGAGCACGGTAGGCAAAAGCTCTGTAGCCAGCTGATGTTTGCATGTTCAGCTGATCTGCAGTGCGCTGACTGAAATACTCATTACGCTAATAAATTTGATTTATGTAATTGAAATTGTACCAGTTGAACAGTCTCCATTACTAAAAAATCGCATAGTCATTGATATCATGTCCTTTCTGGAAAATTATCAGGAAAAAAAGATTTTTGCAGTGTGCAAAATAAATCACATAACTCTAACATTAACCCTCCTTTGTGTTTTTAAAGGTATGTACTGAAGGAGCTTATTGAGACAGAGAAATACTACGTGGAAGACCTGGGGCTCATAGTGGAGGTAAACCTCACAGTCTTCCAGAACACACACTCTGCACTGAAAGAAAAGAGGGAACTTAGTCATCCACCCAGTCTGTCAGAGAGAGCTCTAAATCCTTATCATCACAATTCCCCCACTTTCCTCCACACTTTGGTCTGCTTCCATCCCACCGTCTCCAGTCTTAAGCAGATTTTGTGAATTATTATCTTGAAGAATATTATGTTGCAAGAGGCTCCGTCTCCTGGTGCCTTAAATAGCTGGAGATATTTTGGTTCAGAGTGAACCATCTGAAACATCTGAAAGTTAAAAGAAGCTCAATAATAGCTGGTGTATGATTATGGCGTGTGTTATAACAACCTAGCTATATTTACTGGTGTAATTCAGAGCCAGGTGTGGGGTGTGGGGTGTAAGCAGCTCTCTCATTTCCTTGCAGGGCTACATGGGCACAATGAACTCCACAAGTATACCGGAGGACATGAAGGGAAAAGACAAGATTGTCTTTGGGAACATTCATCAAATATTTGACTGGCATAAAGAGTAAGTCCCTGATTTTTTTAATTAAAAAAATACATTTCATCCACATTTGGAAAACTGTACGTTTGCTCCAGTTGCAGTCAAACCGAAAGACAAACAGTGATTTGCACAGTATTATCTTTGTGGCTGAGTGGAGGACAAAGGAGCAATAGGTCAGGAGACAAATCTGACCTTCCGTTTTGGGGATGATTGTGCCTGTGTGTGTGCATGTGTGTATTTTCTCTCTGTAGCTACTTCCTGGGAGAGCTGGAGAAGTGTTTGGCAGAGCCAGAGAGACTGGCTCAGCTTTTCATTAAACATGTGAGTATGAATTCTGTGTAGGCACACACACAAACACAGAGAGAGAGAGAGAGAGAGAGAGAGCGAGAGACACACGCACACACACACACACACACACACACACAAATGTGAGTGGAAGTGTCTGGGTCTGCTTCCTTGTGCTGTTTGGCATGAGAGTAAATAGAGCTCAGAAAACATGCAGAGCTCCTGTGTGTCTGTTACTGTACCTCTCTCCTGCACTCTCAACTGCCAGCGTCTCTCCTTCCACTACTTATAGACATACGCGTGAACAACACACTGGCCGATTTCCAGACTGGGCTGGACTGGTCAGGAAACGCCAGGGAAAAAACAGCCACAAAAAACAAGAAGAACAAGACAAGGAATAACAAATCCTCAACTCAGGCTCTTTGATATGAAGGCTCTTTTTCCACCCAGAACACCAACCTACTTTTTCTTACATATCTTGGCAAGAATGAAGCAAAGTGTGTAAGATTCACTGTTAATGTTCTTAGGATAGTATAGAGCCTGAGCTCACACAGGGCTTAAACAGGGAGCTAAATTAGACCTATTGTATATTGTTTAAGTGGTGGCACATGCAGATTGGGTAGACAAGATGAGTAATTTGACCAACTTAATTTTGCTTCTTGTCTGAAGATGACTAAGTTCAAATATCTGTGTCTCTCTTTTGCGATATTCACTTTCTCTGTCTGTAGCCCTTTAAACAATTCAATAAAGCCCAGCCCACTGGTTAATCAACTTATGGGGGGAATAAAGAAATGTGTAACTAAATCTAAGCATGGTGTCAAACTGTGAAAACAAACAGACTGGGAACATGGCCCTAATGAAAAGCAGACCAAATCCGCTTTTAACAAGAGCTGTGTCACCAATATGCAAGTGTACTCACTCACACACGCAACATATAAAAACATTGGGATACTGAACGCTGGTGGACAGATACGCTCCACTCACAGTACACTCCGTCACATTTCACATGCAGCTGTCCTCTGCAGCATTACATGATGTCCACGTTCGGGTGTAGCAGCTCACTGGTCTCTAGGTTACAGAGCCATGTTGCTAGGTACAGTCTTATCCCAGCAGGCTCTTAAAATGGTCTGCTTACACTGAGGGTAACCAGGGTAAATTATACATAACCTGATGCACATCTACATGTAACTCCATTAGGGCTCTCAGGACTGCCACATCTGCACTCCCATGCCAATTAGTCACAGAAGAGTAGGCGCTAACCAGACAGAGTCAGCTTCAAAGGGCCCGCACTCGGAGATAAATCATTATAGCTCTGCTCCCAAAAGCAACCAGAGGCTCTGCACATTGATTGTTGCTGCTCACTTTAAGGGGCATTTTCATGTATTTGTAATGCAGTTAAAGACACTATTATCTAACAGTGAGGCTCATGTTAAAGTCATTTTCACTTTGTGGCTAATATGTATCAACGGTTCAACTGAATGATTTTGTAATGAGATGTTTGTTTGGCTTGTAATGCAGGAGAGGCGTCTGCATATGTATGTTGTGTACTGTCAGAACAAGCCCAAGTCGGAACATATCGTCTCAGAGTATATTGAGACTTACTTTGAGGTGGGTACCTCTTTACATATACCTTGTTTTTTGTACCCTTTACATTTCTTTCAAGTAGTCGATCAATGTTTAGGCAATAAAATATCAGAACATTTGCTAAAACAAAATCCATCAAAAGTACCTAAAGTCAAAGGTGACATCATTGTTTTGTCTGACCATCAAGCCAAGATGAAAACCTGCAAACCAGCAAATTCCCTCATATGAAAAACTGCAGCCAGCAAATAATAGAGATTTTTACAAAAATTATTTTTTGGTTCTAGTTGTTTTCTGTCAATTGACGTATTGATTCATGACAAACACTTGCAAACCCATGATAAACTGGTTACCTGCCACTCAGGCCTGTAGTTGTGTCTAACTGTTTCTACACTATACATGGCCATGAGGGTGTCTTTTCAGCTGCCATTTATTATTCAGATTATAATCCTAAACACCAGAGGCATTATATTTATATCGGCCATTAGCTGCCATGTTTTTTGCTGTCATGCTGACTGGTGTGGTGCTGTTGTGCCCGTCTCTGCTGTCAGGAGTTGCGGCAGCAGCTGGGCCACAGGCTGCAGCTCAACGACCTGCTCATCAAACCCGTCCAGAGGATCATGAAGTACCAGCTGCTGCTCAAGGTGAAAAGCAGAGCACTGCTGTGCAGTTGATCACACCCCAACACCTATGCGCACTACACAGAAATACTGGTGTTCACTGTGCAGCTGTGTGACACACAGCTGCACAGTCACTGGGTTGTAAACATACTGGTGTGCACACACAACCCCCTCTGTGGAGAAATACTGATGACACAACAGGTATATTGTCTGTTCAGGTCACTTTTCAGCAAGAGAGAAAGAGGCAAATTACATAATTACACTATTCTCACCATAGGTAAAAGTCTTGAAGACGATTATAAAATGACAAATGACATAAATATAAAACTTTGCCCTTTGGCATTCAAATAAAAGGTGGGTCCAGCACCCATAAATACTCCTCCAGATGTCCTCACCTTACTCTGAGCAGTAAACCTGGAACGCTCTGGTGACCATGCTGTTTTTATTTGAGCAGGACTTCCTGAAGTATTACACCAAAGCTGGAATGGACACAGAGGAGTTGGAGGTGGGTGTTCTGAAGCATAAATATAAAGGTATATAAAAGTGATTTTTGCTCACAACCTAACTTTTGTCTTTTGAACAGAAAGCAGTAGAAGTGATGTGCTTTGTGCCAAAACGTTGCAATGACATGATGAATGTCGGCAGACTACAAGGCTTCGAGGTACGTCTCAGGAATGTAGATCCTTCACAGTCTTCAAAATATTTCTCATGCCAACTATTCAGCCCATGAAAACCACACCTTAACCATTTCCTCCTTGCTTGTTGTGTTTATCTTCGCTGTGGTACCAGGGGAAGATCACAGCCCAGGGCAAACTGCTCCAGCAAGACACCTTCACTGTTACCGAGCAGGACAGTAGCTTTCTGTCCCGAGCTAAGGAAAGACGGGTATTCCTGTTTGAGCAGCTGGTCATCTTCAGTGAGCCAATCGACAGGAAGAAAGGTTTCTCGCTCCCTGGATACATCTTTAAGAGCAGCATCAAGGTAAGTGCCTGCTGAGCCTCAGTGAATTCAAATGATGTTTTTGCAACATAAAATACCCCAAAAAAGGATTCATACACTATACTCCCAAGTTACGAGTTATACAACAGATCCACGCTTCTTGTCTAAATCAGCCTAAATAAGCCTGCGTTACATAATCCCATGCCAGGGACTTTATAGAGGCCTGCATGTGTTAGTTTTATATAACAAGCAACTCAGCAGGATGGACTCCTCACAGATGCTAGTCAGATGTGATATGTTCCAGGTGAGCTGCCTGGGAGTGGAGCCCAGTGTGGACGGCGATGATGCCCGCTTTGTGCTGACATCACGTAACCCTGATGGGAGTGTAGTGCGCTTCCAGTTGCAGGCCTCCTCTCCTGAGATCTGCAGGGCCTGGGTCAATGATGTTGTTCAGATCTTGGAATCCCAGCGCAACTTCCTCAATGGTAAGTCCCAGCTGAGCTCTGAAGACTATGCCACATCCCCATATTCCATAGAATGCCATAAGTAATGTAAAATAAAACCCACTTGATGATAATAAAAATACAATAAACAAGTTGCAATGCATGGAATACATAAAATCAAGGAAAATACATAATTTTAAAATAAGTGCAGCAGTGCATAAGCAAAGTGCAAAAAGAGTTTCCGGCCTGTTTTGTCAGCTGGCTTCCCTGAAATCTATAGGTAGTTTGTTCCATAGCTTTGGGGCCTAACTGACTGCATTCCCGACTTTCTTTCTGCTTATTCTGGGAACCTCCAATAAACCAGCAGCAGATGACCGCAGTGTTCTTACAGGAAAGTGGTGAACACGAGAGTTCGATATGTAGCTTGGTCCTAGCACATTAAGGGCTTTGTATAAAGGGAGGAGGATTAAAATAATTTCTGAATGTTACAGGAAGCCAGTGCAGAGCAGCTAAAACAGGACTTATGTGCTCTCCTGTTCTGGTTAATAGCCGCAGAGTTTTGGATGAGCTGAAGTATAAAGTGCATTTCAGTAATCGAGTAGCCTAGAAATACAGGCATGGATCCTTTTTCCAGCATCTATTTGATTCATTGATGGTCTTACTTAGCTATGTTTCTAAGATGGAAAAATTATGTTTTCATTACCTTGTTAATTTGGGACTTTAGGCTTAGATCTTAGTCTAAGAGAACACCAAGACTCGTAGCCTCAGATTTGATCCATTTCAAGATTATTAAACAGCATTTCTATTTGTTTTATGGCTGACTAGTAGGATTTCAATTTTGTCCTTAACTTTTGTTGCCAAAAGACAGGTAGTGGAGTTTATAACTGCAGCATCATTTGGTTCAGCAGTTGCATGTCATCCACATAACTACGCTGTCTTGTACTATGGAAGTCCATTCCTGCCATAACTAAACTTAGGAATCAAAAATCAAAAATAGTCATGGTATGTCAACATTATGAGATTCTACGCCAAAACCATTAGATTTTGTATATCAAAATATTACTTTGCATCGGTTCCATACTCTTAAACCTTTTTTATTAGGTTTTCATCATTCACTGAATTATTTGTGCAACACAGACAAAACTGTAACACTTTAACCCCCCTATATAGCATTCATAAGCAGCATCTAAACATTTAATAAAAGGTTTATAACAAACTTTAAAAAATTTTTTTACCAACTATTACTCTTCCTGTGTACATGTATAAGTGGAGGCTGCTGTATTAACATATAATGAATGAAAATATAAAACAGTTGTAATATAAAATATGTCTTCATAGAAGAAATTGTAATTGTTGACAAACACTGTACATTAATAAACCTAAATGTACCTATCTACAGCTACATTATAATGTGTTAATTAAATATTTATGTAGTCCTTATAAATGC
Organism: Micropterus dolomieu; assembly: GCF_021292245.1. Taxonomy (NCBI): domain Eukaryota; kingdom Metazoa; phylum Chordata; class Actinopteri; order Centrarchiformes; family Centrarchidae; genus Micropterus; species Micropterus dolomieu. Next base: position 104,024 of record NW_025744145.1, read on the forward strand.
TTTATAGGGGGGGTTAAAGTAGGTAGGTAAAGAGTTACCTTCAAAATAAATGGTGAAACCACATAATACAATGCTTTGAAAAAGATTCAGAATCAGGAGTAAAACTTTATAAGGACTGTTTCTGTTCCTCTGTCTCTTTCAGCCTTACAGTCACCTATTGAGTACCAGCGGCGAGAGAGCAAGTCTAATAGCCTGGGCCGCAGCATGAGGCCACCTCTGTCTGCTGCCAGTGCCCTTCGACCCCACTCCTCCGCCTCCATTGATCGTCATAAACTGCCCTCCCTTCACTCTCACAACACCTCCCTGCCCACGCTCTACCTGCCTAGCCAAGGCCAAGGCCAAGGACCCAGCGAGACATACTCACAGCGGGACGTAGGTTTCTTTATCTGTGTCTTTCTCTGCCCTACATACAATGACACTGTCCTGCAGTAACTACCCACTCAAACACAGTATTTCTATTTATTAGACACCTAAGACACTGCCAGGCCTGCTTCTGTCTTAAACTCTTTTGGCTGTGGGACTGGACTGTTGCACAAATGGAGTACTAAAAACAACAAATGGTATTGTGTGCATGCACTGCAGTGTTAGTGAGTGACCTTCCTGTTGTTTGCATCTGCAGCCCACTGTGGCCCAGCCATGCCCTGCTGACTCCCACACTGTTTCTCCATCACATGTTCAACTGGGCTTCACTGATCAGCCAAACTGTCAAGCTGTGTCAAATGGACTGTACACACCCACCACACAAAGTGCACAGGTAGTGTATAAGCATGCATTTAGAGACAAAGCTGTCTATATGCGGGCCTCAATGTAATTATTTTGCACATAGCTGAACATTGTGCATCTGAGTTGTCTAGCAGTCATTATTAAACACCAGCATTGGCAAAATTAATGACAAAACAATCCACAGGAAACTGACCACTGCGGAAATAATGGGCCATTGTATAAAGTCTAACAATAATTCCAATGTGCTCATTACTGGTAATTAAAAGATGAAAGGCTTAGTAAATGGTAACCATTTATTTAGACACACATACAGTGAAGGGATTTGGTGAGTCATAAGAAGAGCTATTTCTCCCCCTATTGGATGAGAAAGGAATTAATCAACTTCAGTAACAGAAATGGATTGCAGTGTTAGCTGCACTTGTTGCAGTTAGTTGAGTACAAAGACGGGAAATCCCTTTTCTGTGTTTTACACAAAATATACAGTTTTCCAAAGTTTCAAGCCTGTCTATCCTTAAGTTATAACCATCTGGCCAGTCAACAATGGGAGCATCCTATTTTTGGCCTTTACATTACCGTTAGTGATCCTCTCATCATCACTGTGTGGAACAGGCCTGTAGTTGTTGTTTTCCACCTCTCTCTCTTTTTACTCTGGCTGGATTGGCTCATACAAAACAAACAGGCTGAACCTGACAAGGAAATCAGAGTGAGAAGCCTATCGGAGACAGATAATAATTTCCCATCTTACTGCTCATTTGGATAGATGTTTCTTGGACGAATGCAGTCTGTAAATGAAATTTAGTTGATTTTCACACTTTCCATTAAATGTTTGGCAGGTTATTTATAGTGTCCTTGAATAGTATAAAAGTGAAAATAAAGTATTTTTAGCGAATATGTGAGTGCAGTACATGGAAGCATGCTATACCCGTGTGATGAATGTTCCCTCTCTACCCAGCAGAGAGCAGGAGAGGGCTGCAGAAGGGGCCAGGCTGTTGATGCTGGGAGCCAGGCTCCATTTTCTGGCCTCTCAGCTGGACGACGTCCCAGCAACCTGGCTCAGCTAGCTGAGGATGACCTATGAACTCTGATGCTATCTGTCTCCCGTCTACTGTCTGTTTAGGCCAGGCTGGACTCTCAAATGTTTCAGTTGTGATTTCTGGAAGATAATGAAGGAATATATGAAGGAATTATGGGCTGCAACTATAAAATGACTTTGCTCCTGTTTTTATGCAGCGGTGACTATGCCACCTTGAGTGTACATGAACAGCACCCAGAATGATGTTACTGGGCTTAGAGTGAAAACACTCAAGGAACACTCAGTGTTATGACAATTTTTGTTTTTTACCTGTTTTGAGAGCTTGTACCAGACTATTTTCTCTTTCAAAGGGCAATCGGAATTTGTTTGGAGAAAAAATATCCATTCCTAATTGGGGCGGTCACTGGAGTTTCATGTGTGCCTGAATGTATGCTTATGCAGCAATGTGTGGATGTGTTTAAGTGCGTGAGTGTGCGCAAGGAGTGGCAGTGGCTCCTCTTGTACTCTCTGGTCAATTTTTTTTTTGATGCCCCATTTTGAAGACAAGTACAGCTACATTAATACATTTTGTCATTCCCCTGCTGACAACTGAGTTTGCTGTTTATGTCGACAAGAATGGGAAAGGCAGAACACTTGATGTGAACATGCCACAAGGACTCACTCGAATTTCAACTAAAAGCAAAAAACTTTCTTTCTTGCCACAGTGTTGAGAGCTCCTGTGTGCTCTCTTATTCTGTTTGACTGGCCCACATTTGATCTGGACAAAAAAGGCATGAGAGAGCCCCCTGGAGGTTCTCTGTGGGTATGACGTCACTTCAAACATTTTTTGTGCTCTTTGGGCAACTCCAGAGGAGTTGCTACATACAGTAGGTGCATTCAAAGGGACTGCCGTGCTGACCCAAAGTGTTACATGCAACATCCCCTTGGTGATTGACTGGCACAATGCTACTTTACACAGATCTTTCTTTCCAGGCTGAAGTGGTTTTGGGGACACAAGTCCTTAAAAGTGCATTGGTATAAACAAATATGAATTGTTTTATTAGTCCACTGTTGTCATGTCAAGGCTGTGCACCATTTCTATAATCTCTTGCTTTTGCCCTCATGGACTAAATCATATACAGTGCATACCATAAAGGCAATCATACATTTCCACTTGTAAGATGAAGAAGGATCCAGGTAGGCCAGGAAATTTTACCGTTCCAGTTGGTTGAAATGAAGGATAATATGTTGCTGGATAATGTTGAAGAATCTGCATGCTCCCTCTTCCTCGGACAGCAGTGCCAAAAACAGCAGCTCACCACTGAAACGTTTCATGCTCTTACGCCATCCTCTGCTACTCTTACTAAACGATCGTAAATATCTGTATTATTATCTGGATTGTAATGCCTAAGTGGCAAAAAGAGGAGAATGGAGTAGATCAAGTGGGCTACCGTGTCAATCTCAGGCCAGTTCTTCTTTGTAGCCTATAGAGGTCCCCACAAGGCTTAATCATCCATCTTAGTTGGATCATACACCTGCGCCAAAGATCAATAGGCCTCATGTTTCAGTGCTCACAATGAAGCAAAAGCTGCTCAATAATCTGTCCAAACAATAATAAATTACACTGACAGGTGAGACATTAGGTGAATGAAACCACCTCATATAATCCATATGTAGTTAAAGTGAACTGGCATGTATGGGAATTACTGATCAACACAATGTAATACCACGACAGAGAACCAAAAGCAAGGACATAAAACCAAGAGAACGTTGTTTAATATTGTGTTTGACTGAGTAGAAACTGTTGTATCATATCAAATTAAAAGTGTCTTTTTGAAACCGATTGCAGTGTTGGTGTTTCCCTACATAATCTCCCTTGATTGGCATGATTTAAATAACTATCTACTTTTAATGTCTACAGAAACTCACCTCTTCTGTCCTGTAAATGCTTTGTAACCACTTGAGGCAATTAATAGTGTCATCCTTACGCATCCTCATAGTGTGCTAATTTCTTATTAATTTAACTAATAGTGCAACTAACATATATGCTATAGATCCCTCGGAGAGGCTTTACTTTTGGGAACCTCTGATAAAAGACAAAGGCAAAGTATTATGTTTGCTTTGGCATCCCCCTTGGAGAAAGTTCAAACAGGATTAAAAACAAAGAGAAGAAACCCCTGGATGAGCAGACATCTGGTTGGCTGGCCTCTGAATAAAGGCCCATTCTGGGCAGTAAAGCAGGGCCGATCGTAACACGGCTGTGATATATGGAGGCTGGGGACGGAGCGGGGGAAGGGGTATTAACTTTCACAAGGGTGCAAAATCAAAGGGAGTTCCTGTCACCACTGAGGGGGTCTCAGCAACAGGGGTCCCATTCACAGGGAATTCCTCTCCAGTGCCCTCTGTTGCATCTGTTGACTCAATCTTCTCCATTGAGAGAAAGAAAACACTCATTTAAAGCCACATGACTGTGAACTTGATTGCAGCAGGCGAGACAAACAGCCCCATCAATGGATTGAGTATTTACTTTGAGGTGTGAAAATCTTTGAACAGCCCACCATGTTAGGTCTTCTTTAGGATCTTCTTCCTTCACACCAACAGCACAATGACCTACATTTGTATTCTGAATGCAATCGAATTACATTTAAATAAAATGTTAGATCTTTAGAAGCTCTGGGGCATCCGAAATTCACACATTTATTGACTGAGCTAAGAAAGTTAAAACCAATGACTCACAGTCAGTCATGGATATTTACTTCACAATCATTTGTCAAGATGTAAGGAAATAACATTATTAGAAACAGTGAAATTGTTTCAGCAAGGACAATGTTTATTAAAATTTACATGCGCCATAACCCCAGTAAAATTGCTCATGATATTTATACATAATTTACAAAGATCTTAAAATTTTAAAATGTTGCTAACATGGAGCAATGGTGCTTCACATTGCTGCTTAAGAGCAGATGAGATAAATCTTTAGATAAAAGACTTGCATTCAAAAAAGATCCCTACCTTGAAGCAGACAAATTGGGATATGTTTTGGAATAAAAATCTAATTACCATCAGCAACAGAAGCATTTTTCCATTCTGAACCTGTTTTCGACAGCAGAAATTATAAGTTTTATACAGCAATCTTTAGCTGTACTAAGGCATACATTTATTTTGAACAATATGGACAACATAATCAGGTAAATCTTGTGGAATTTTGCTCGTGTCTGCCATGTCCTTCACATGGGTGAAATATTTACAAAATGATGTGATTTTCACATCAGTTGAAATCAAACAAATCTTAAATTGTTAAAGAAATCTGTTGTATTTTAAGATGAAGTATATTAGCGTGGCATCTTGAAAGTACACTGAATTCTGTAGAACCCACTGCCTTGCCTCAAATGGCACACAATTACTTTCATTAAAAATGGTCTCTAAATATGTTTTTATGTACTTCTTGAAGTCAAAAGTAGGGCTTTTACAACAGAAGATGTTCGGGGAGCTTGATGCTTACCCTCTAGTGCAAACCTATGGCAGTAAGTGTAAGTCACACAGTTTTTTCATTGTTGATTATTACTTTTGAATGATTGACCACAAATATTACTCTCTCTTGATAGTGGTGAGCAGAGGTTCCGTGCTCTGTGAAGGCTGCCCGGACCGGCTCTTCCTGGTCTGGTGCGTCTTGACATGTTTGGAGAGGTGGTCACTCCTCATGAACCTCTTGCCGCACTGCTGGCACCCAAAGCGCTTCTCTCCAGTGTGTGTGCGGAGGTGCCGCTGGAGCTCATCTGAACGGGTGAAGCTTTTACCGCAGAACAGCCAGTTACAGATGAAGGGCCTCTCCCCGGCATGCCAGCGCAGGTGTGCCTTGAGGTGAGAGGTCTTCTTGTACACCTTGCCACACTCTGGGATGTGGCAGATGTGCAGTCTCTTCTTTCCGAACTCTAACCCCCCGCCATTCGCCTGGCAGTTGGGGCACTTGCAGCGGCGGCAGCGGCGTGTTGAGCTCAGGAGGCCCTTGGAGGTGCCCTGGAGAAGAGCAGCTATCTGGGGCTGGTGGCCCAAAACCAGCTGTCTGCCTAGGGAGAAGGGATGGTTGGAAGGGGTTGCGTTGGTTTGGGGAAGGCTCCACCATTGCTGCCCTTCCTCCACATGGCCTCCAGGCAGGTGATGCCTGGCTGAGGAGTTCTGGAGGAAGCTGGGGAAGTTCTGTCCCACATTGTTGTGCTGAGGATAATAGGGGCCGTTGGCCTGTGGCTGCGAGGACAGCACTTTGACTGGGGAGAGTTCGAAGGAGTAGGACGAGGGAGGTTCAGCCGGAGGGGTGAGAGGCAGCTCATGGTGGTGGTGATGATGGGGGTGATGATGATGGTGACCCAGGCCAGACTGCATGTGTCCGGGGAACTGCACCTTGGGCACGGTAAAGGTCATCTGGTGCGTGCTGAGGGCTGTGCTGGGCGCCATGTCATTGCTCCATAGCTGAAACATTCCTGATGTGGAGCTGACGGTGCCCTCGTAGGGGAACTGGGAGCCTTCGGAGCCCGTAGTGCCTCCCACCTGCCAGGCCTGGCTACAGGTGGTGGCCAGGAAGGAGAGGGCGTTGGGTGCTCCCTCTGGAGAGGAGCTGGGCGTCCGGTCCTGCTGGTGATAAACAAACACAAGTCAGATTACATGGGGCGCTTTGAAGACAACATAAAGTTTGAAATCTTAATTTATTTAAATAAAGATTTTCTTTTTAAATTACAATCAATGTAAAACGTTCATAAACTGGCAGAATGTGTAAGAGTTTAGAGATATTTTTCTGTTATCTCAAGGTTTGATTATTTTACCACTATGGCAAGTTTAATTATTTTCATGCAGATCAAGCCTCATTTACTCATTGTTAGCTTCCACAAAGCAGCTAATAAATCCGCATGCACTGCCTCAAATAAAGATGATTCTATAACAAACCTGTAAAAAGGTGTGCAAAAAGTTGTCAGTCCTTTGTATCGCCAGCGCAGCCATCTGTCCTCGCGCTCCTTCTCCACGCACCTGCAACACAAACTGCGCCGAGCGGCGACGACGCACAAAGTCTAACCTACAGCTCAGAGCGCAGAAGAGAAAGATGCTCACATTCGGGTCTCGGATGACTCAGACACTTTGGCAGAGAAGACGGGGAAATCCAGCGTCATTCAAATGTGGCTCAGTCCACTAGGTAAATGTTTTAAGAATGCTAGCAGTCCAGATAATTTGGTGTTGAAGCAGCCGAGGATGCCCGTCTGAAGTTAGAGGCAGAGTGACGCGCCGTAAATCCTAGCGATCATCTCAAAGGCGGCTGAGCTGCATCTTCTCTTTATAGAGTGAAAAGATCCTCTCAACGGGGTCTCCAGTAAGATGCAGGAGAGCCAGTCAATAGAGAGGAGACGTGAGGGAGGAAGGAGGTGGGGTATTGTTAGGTGAAGGGGTGGGCTACTCATAATTTCACTCAATTTCAACCAAATGCTGACCCCAAGAACTGACTCCTCCTTCAATTGTTCTGAAAAAATGGAGAAAGATTTAAGGCATGATAAGATAAGAAGTCTCCTGTAATATTTTCAGTTTTTTTTAGAGTAACATATCAATTTAAACTTCCCAGGACATCTTGTGTTATGTTTTACTTCTTTAAACTACATGATTTAAAAAAACATTTCAAAGTATTAACATTTAGTGTTTCAGCAACTTTCAATGTCTACATTTAGGCCTGCACAAGAAAAAAAATGCTTAGTCTGTTAAAACATCTAAGATTAATATAGCCAACATAGTCAAAATATTTTTCACTCTGGGAGTATTTGCATACTACTTCAACTCCACTGTGGGAATTCAAGTAAAGATAGTAAATACATGGATTTTTATTTCTGGCAACACAGGGATGTGCTGCTAAATGAAAAGGTGGGCAAACTACAATCTCCACTGAAAATATCAAAACTAACAACTATCAGCATAAATAATTGATGAACACTAAAGCTTTAGAGAGATTGATGTCAGGCCAGAAAGGTGAGTAAATTTAGCTTAAGTTTTGTTTCTGAAATGTCTGATAACAAGTTACATTCAACATTTTACAACGTGAAGCTGGAGTAAATGTGCACAATCCTGTTTAAGGGATGTAAACCATGCACTCCTGAAAAGTCTTCGCCTGGTAGATGATGAGCAGAGATTAATAAATTAATGGAAATAATTGTATTTGGTGTTTGATTATTAGTTTTCTCCAGGTGACATGTAACAAACTTTTGGTTTCTGAAGGCTGCAGTGGGCGGGCTCACACACTATGAAGACAGTCACTGTATTTTCCCTCACAAAGCTAACTGATAAAACTCAATCAAAGCCTCAGAGTTCTCACCAGTGGGTGACATGTCAAATAGGCTACCCTGTGTGACATTCTCACATTTCAAAGTTCAAGTAGAGGCCGCTTCTGATCTGCTCCATTAAATGCAGATTGAGGCTTAATCTCATTCTGTAAGTCTGTTCACCATTACAATGTTAAGAGTTTAAATCCAGGCTGGGAACCTGTTTCTCATGTAAATTCTTAGTTCCTCACTTATCTACTGCTCCCTGTTTCACAGACTGTGATCCTTAAATAAACATACCCCAAGGAGGATCGAGCTAAAATTAGAAATAAATTAACTTAAAAATGTATATTTTATAAATTAATTTGATCAGAAATTTAACGTTTTCTGTATTCCACGTGGGATGAAATTCTTAGAATGAACAACTTCTATAAAATAAATGAAAGGTAACAAAGATAATCACTAAACTGTACCATTTGGTTAAGGCCTTTTTGAAGTTATTGGTGCAGAAGCAGTGCAGACAGAGTGCAACTTATGTTATGTCCTTGACAAAGAGACACCTCAGCTTGAAACAAAAGATTTCTCCAGACTCACAATGATGTGCAGACTTCAGCTGCAGCCTGCTAATAAATCACGCAGGTTGTGTGTGTGTTTTTTGTGGAGGGCAGGGACGAAACTGAGTAAATCTGAAAATCTTTGTGTTGGAATTAAAAAATCGTAATGATCATGATGACATTTCTCTAAAAAGAATATTTACATGATGTTAGACCAGATTGATTGTTAGATTTATCAAAAGCAAAAAGGCAAAGAAAATTGCATTTTAATTAATTATAATTGTAGAAATGTTATGTTATACCTGTGGCTTGAAATGCAAATTTACCAAAAATAAATAAGAAAGGATAAACATCTGTAGGTGGATACTGAAGTAAAATAAGAAATATAGAAAATACAGAAATTTTAAACACAGAAATGTGAATGACAACAGCATTGAGGAAAATTCAAAGTCCAAATTAAAGTGAACATTCAGGATGAAAGAAAACAGTAGTAAAGGAAAAGAGCGTGGAGGACATGAGTGTATCTTGGAGGCACATTTATACTATGTCTCTGGTTTATTACGGAGCAGAAGTTGTTAATTACCCTGATTCTTATTTCCTGTCCCCTCTCCCCCACGCCACCCCACCCCCACTGTACTGCCTCCCAGATGAGTGGCTTTGAAGTGCAAAGTACTCTCTCCTCACTTTGAACTGTGAAAACAATGCTCATGTGGTGGTGCTTACCTTCCCCATGTTACCTCATTTAAATAGACCTGGATACAGCTTCCACAGTTTTCAAGGGAAAACTCATTTCCAGAGAAAGAGGTCCCTGTGTTCATTAAACAGCTGGTGAGATTGCCGGTAATCAGCACCCCTCCGTCATACATAGCAGGCTGCTCTGACTGGGTGGCTACCGGCAAACTCAACTTCAAAACTGACACGGACTAAATCCCAACAAGGCGATGCAGACGCTCTCATGCACCTATTTCTAAACAGAAAAAGACAGAAAATAAATCCAAGAAAAATATAACTCAGCAGGGCTTTTTGTGATGTGTTTAATGTCCCCACTCTGGAAGAGTTTTTAATCCTTCTGCCCACTGTAGAAAGCAAATGGTGTTGGTTTTGTTGCATAGACATAATCTTCCTCAGGACGTAGAATATGCAAGTGGCTGCTCAAGCTGTTTTTATCATGCCTGGGGGGCAGTTTAAAAGCCTCAGATCACTAAATTGTCCCAGCTGTCTTGACCATCTGCACTCAAAAAGGGCAGCCACGTAGGATAGCAGCCTTTGTACTGGTGGCCATGTCAAAAAGCCAATTTTACAGCACTATTCAGACTCAATGGCTCTCATGCGACAAATGTGGCCTAATGGATGAGACAGACAGCATGTAAAAAGCCTGCTGCTAACTGCAGCGCTTCACTCTTTAACCATTCAGCAATCCAAGACGGGACAAGATGGGGCGTAATTACCATGACACTCAGTTTCATTGGGATGAGGGGCAACACCAACAGCTGGACTTTACAGTGCAACAATCTGAAACCTCATACAGGAGTCTCTTTCCTGTTCTTCTATTGAGTTGTGTGTCTGTCTGTCTTATGCGTGTTGGGGGGTATTGAACAGAGATTGATGTTTAGAATCAGGCATGTTGGGTTTACGTCTGTAGCCTAATGTGCCTTGCTCTGCAGCGCACCGGAGAGCCTTAAAATCACATCATGACGCGATGCTGAAACTTTTCACTTCAATCCCGACATTTTGTTTTGTTAGTTGTGTGACCTCTTCTGTGCAGATCCTCCTCCAGCATTTACACATTGTGGAGACAGAAAACTGAAAGGCCCACATGCACCCACATTGTTTCCTGTTCATTCAGAAATTTTAACTCCTTCAAAACTTCTCTTATCTAATCTCAAAATTACCTCTTTCTACATATAATATTAGTCAGCAAAAAGATAATGGAAAAACTGATTAAAACAATTGTTTTTCTTCTTTTGCTTGTAATCACACTGAGGTAATGCTGTGAATGAATTCTGGAGGAATACCTCAATTAAATAATTCAGTCATTTCATCCACATGTTTATCTTGGAAGAGAGCTTCAATCTCAAAAAAACCCTTAAAGATGAATTAATAATTAATTACTTCATTTTTGCGTATAAGCACAGCAGGTTTTTAAGGGCTTAAAGGGATTTCATTTGAGGTTCTATCACTCAGAGATGTTTTAATTTAACTTTTTAGTTCACAAATTAAATAAATTGTTAAAGCCTGTTAGGCATAATCAGAATCTAACAAAAAATTAAAGCATACATGTCAGAATTGCAGTGTTTTTTCATTTCAACTCCAGTACCTTGATATCACAGCAGGATTCTGTGGTGATTCCCACCGCTGTACTACAGTTTACATTGCTAGGTGTGTGAGAAGTGGAAAACTATTATAATTCCCTCATCCCTTGTCCATTAGCATGTACGAAAACCCCAAAATCTCCAGTCTTGGGCAGACACAGGCAGACAGCATGCATCTCCACTTGTCAAAGAAAACTTTTATCAATACCAAGAGCACTTGAAGTTTGTTTGCATTTTGTTTTCCAGCACTCTTAACAACTTCAGAAGTCAGATCACAGGAGTATCTGATCAAAGCGCTTCGTGGTTAGTTCTGGAAACACAGGAGTGCTACGCCACGCTTTGATACTCCACATCAATATTTCAATTCAACAATCACTTGACATGCACCCATACTCCCAGAGACGAAAGACGAAAGAGGAGAGAGAGATCCAGGGAAGATGGAGGGGGTTTGGGAAGTACATATAAAAGAAATGGATTGAAATCACTGCCTTCTTCACCTCTGTGGCAGTGTTATATAAAATGAACTGAGGTGCCCTTTACACTACTAATGTCATCTGCTTAAATCTTGAGTGTGGCAGCCCAAGTTCATTCAATGCGTTTATCACGCAACAGATTTTGGTCAGCAAATAAGAAAATGTGTTGTTGCCTGGCAACTTCATGTCACAAAGTGAAAATTAAACCGCAAAACTGACGTGAGCTTTATGTTTTATAGACTCAAGATTCACAACAACCGCACTTATATATCCGTACTGAAGCTAAAACACTTGTCACAGATCTGAGCAGAGGATGTGTTTTATGTTTTATCAAAGGAAAGTAGTACAGGAACTCTGCAGTGATAAAGATGAATACAGTCCATCTGCCAAATGTCACTTTCATGGTGCTTCATAATCATTTCATCATCTCGACAGGATATGACATGCTTTGAAGGTTTTCGGCCTATAAAATATGGTGTTTGATCTGAAAAAGAGACTTATGGCAAAGTTGCATGAAAAGACGTGTAGTCAATCAAGAGATAATAAGTGACACTGCTACTAGTAAAGCCTGAAGTATGGTTTACAGCAAACTTTAAAAAAGAAATAAATGGAGTCATTTATAGTCAGTTAAAGGAATAGTTTAACATTTTGGGAAACCCTAATATTACCCCTTATTTGCTTTGTTGCTGAGAGTTAGATGAGAAGATTCAATATAGTCTGTT
>NW_025744145.1:116177-125516 GCF_021292245.1 Micropterus dolomieu
ACGTTGCTGCTGTCTCTTGCTCGTGCCGCTTTGCTCTATACAACATAAGAAAAATCAGGCCATACCTTACTCAGTACGCCACCCAGCTTCTGATACAGCCCATGATAATCTCTTGCCTCGACTACTGAAATGCCCTCCTTATGTGGTGATACCCTTACAAATGGTTCAGAACGCAGCAGCGGGTCTGGTTTTTGATCAGCCTAAAAGGATTCATGTCACTCCATTACTCAGTGACCTCCACTGGCTACCCGTGGCCTCTCGATTCAGATTCTGCTCTTATTTGTTGTCAGTTGTAGATCTCGTGCTGTATTGATGCTTTGTTGTTGCTGTATGTTGTTCCTCAAATGTAAGTCGCTTTGGATAAAAGCGTCTGCCAAATAAGTAAATGTAATGTACCTGTACATAGTTGTATGCTTGTTTGCATATTGTTTAACTTTGTTGTGTTTGTATAGTCTTGTATAGTCTTGTATTACTTGTATTTCTTGTAGTCACATTCCTTATTTTTAACACACTTGGCCAATAAAATTGATTCTAATTGCTGTTTAATAAAAGACACTGACATTTCCTGTCGGTGCTTAAAGTATCCACTGTCGTATCCTTTCTGAGCATGATACGTTTATGTTAATTCATGTCCCCAACACAACATTTAAAATTAATGACAACTAATTTACCTGGAAAAAAATGAATTGATTATTCATAGGGTTTGCTGTGCAAATTCCCTAAAAAGATGAATTCCCTACAATTGCCTGTCTGCACAATGCCACACAAATGCCAATGAATAATAAAAAAGCAAACACAGAGACAAAAGAAAAAACAATGGGATTATCAATCACGCAGCGTCTCCAAACGCATTTAGACAAAGATGAACAAAGGTAAATAATTAGCTGTAACACTTGACAGTATCATTCACAGCCATCAGTGTAATGTGGGTATTGTAGCTTGCAGGGAACCTCGCCAATTGATCTTATAGCTTTGTTCAGTGGCTGTGGGAGATGCGAGCACCTGTCACAGTGATATTGCCGTCTGATCTAAACTACTGTACTCAGAAGGGACTGTCTCCAGAAGGAAATAGGGGGGAAAAAATCACACAAGTTATGAAAAGACTGGATTGGATCGCTAATTGTCTGTCATGACCATTTTTGACCCTATTTAACCTTTCAAGAGACAATTACTGTGCAGAATATTATTGTTTTGTGTGCAGAAGGCCCACAGTAGCATTAAGAAAAGAATCCAAAACTAAAATGTCATGGATCCCATTTCATAAATATTAGTCCCAACATGCCATCTGGAAAGAGGGACTCATGTCGGTATGGTAACTGGATCTTATGGCAAGGCTCCAGCTGAAATCAGAAATGCAAAGCGGGAGCAGAGATACAAGGGCTACATATGCAGAGGAGTGCCACACAGCCAGAGCAATAGATTTATTTGTAAACGTACGCCTGTGATGCCACTATCTGTTAAGCCCCTCAGTCAGCTCAGCCTGCGTAATGTGAGGGGAAGTGTCACCCTGTCACCACCATGCCAAGGATCAGCCTGCTATTTGTGTGTACTGCAAACCAAGCCAAGCTTTGAGGAGGAGGGGAGAAAATGACACAGAGGCTCTTTCATCTAATCCTTGTGGCGTAATTTGCACCTCAGTAAGTTTAATTGATGACTACTGATCAAATGCGTGCCTTTGAAAATAAAATCTTTGGGATTGTTATTTTCCCCTTCAACCTGCAAAAAGAATTCTTAATGCACCTGATGAGAGGTTTCTAACTGACGGATCCATTTTTGAGAGTTTGAACTTTGGTATAGTATATTGAACAACTACAACTCCTGCCAATACTGTGTGTATTTCCTTTTATTCAATACATTAACTTCAGATTTGAACTATACAAACTTCATTAAGCAAACTTGGATAGAGCAGACTTTTCTTTTTATGGCACGCAGCAGTGGCATTATGCACCTGGGCTCTGTGTGTACTACTTCCTCAAGAGATCCAACCTGAGCATCAGTGTCATTCAGACAAATACATAGTGACAGGCCAAGCTTATCAGTGTCAACGTCAGACTGCTCTCCGGGACTTTGATTCCGCACTTTTCCCACAGCTGAACAGAAGGCTGTGCTTTGCAAAACAAACCAACAAACAGGGAACCTGAAGAGTGTGATGAAAGAGTAAACAACATGGCCCGGTAACATGCCCTACAACCATGACACTTCCTAAGTAGGTTACCACAGAGGTAACCCAATTTAACACATGTCTGATTGTGGTCAGAACATGCTGAAGACTTCAGGAAGTTCACACTGCCCCGATGTAGTGAGGCTGATTGATCCATCTCAGGACCTTGGCCTTGCAAAATCAAATGGGCCCACCGCTAATGCCCTTGCACGTGTACAAAGCAGTTCATAATCAAGAAAAATTATATGGAGTCAATCTATTGATGTTGCTTAACTAATTGTAAAGCAGGGGATTCAAAAGCAGATGTTGCATTTCAAAGCAGTTGTGAGCAAGGAGACAGGTTATGATTTATGCTAAAATGTGTGGCTTCAAAGCGTCGAACGCGGCTTCTAAACAAATTGAACAAGTCAAGCGCTATTCACCCAGGACTAGGAGGGAGCCCAGCGCATGTAGATCAGAGGCGCACGGCTGCCGCTTGTAATATCACTCAGTGGAGGAGGGGTCCCACTGGGGGGAAGCAGCACAGAGAGGCTAACACTGAGCACTGCTCACACAGAAAGGAATTATGTACGAATGCAGCTGCAACACCTGCGCAGAACACCCCCCCCCCTCACTACCCTCCTGGAGCCTCATCCACACAGGGGGAGTGGAGAGGGGTGGGCAGCACCTTGAGACTTGACATCCTTTCTGTGGATGGCACAATTATTTGGGAGGAGATCGAAGAGTTGGTAGAAGATACGGGGCCTATGTCAACATACTGATGCAATTTTAGTAAACATGGATAAAGCCGGGTAACTTGTTGGGAAGATTGGTGGATGGGGGGGGCTTTAAAATGTGTTCATCACTGTTGTCTTCTAAATGAGGCAGGCTGTGTGAAAAGTCTTTGGGAAAAGAAAAGATAAATGACTGGACTAATCTCTGATCTTTCAGTAACATCACAGGCCACGCTTTTAGATTTGGGGAAAGAGAAATAAATTAAATAAGTGGGAATGATAGATTATAAACATACTTTTACATTTGATGAATTGCTTTCTGTATTTAAAATAGACAGACATTAACAGGACTGAATATGTTTATTAATGATACACCCTGTGTGAAAAATTGCAAAAGGTGTAAAGCATCATGAATTTTACACTACAAAAGTGTTCTTCCTTATTCCATAAGAAAACAGACTGCATGGACTTCTCTCATAAGTCATTTTTCCGTCTGTTTTCTTCTATTTGATGCAGCCTAAATTGGGACGGGAGAAACGAATTGCTAAATTTTTAATTAACTTCACAACATCTGCACTTGTGCTTTGAGAGAGCAGCGAGATTTCCTTTTAACCTATTCCAGCACATTTGCACACCAAGGTAAATCTTGATGCTGGCACTCTTACAGAAAGGAAGGAGAAAAAAAAATCAAAAATGGAAATGAACTCTCACTTGTGTGTGCAGATCAAAGAGGCGGAATTATTCAACTTTTTGCCATTGCTTGATCTTCAAAAAAAGAAGAGAGAAAAAGTAGGGGAGATCTAGATGGATGAATCAGTTTGAGTTAGAGTGTTCTTCAGTTGTTTTATGAGCTTTCGTTTTCTCATCTGGTGTATTTACTAGTGCATCGTGACTTAAATGTCTCAGCTCTGGGCTGTTGCGTTGTGCAGGTAAAATAGGCATATGCTCATGCGTTGCTTGGACTCCATTCCAAAGCATGCCTTAAAAATTTGGGTTCCTTTGTCTTTCTCAATTACTTTGACTACTTAATTTGTATGTATTTAAATTCTCCTGCCACTGGTATTTCTCTATTAAAGACAGAGTGATTTAAATATATATAAAAATTGGTATTTATTTTAATAACTGAAACATACTTTTATATACAATATAATGTAAAGACAAGAAATGCAAATGAGTAAGTATAGCATAAAAGTGCATCATTATTTTACCCTTCAGTACACCAGGTATTCATAAATTGATGATCTCCTTAGCCAAAGTGTAATACAGCATCACTTGTATTATTAAATGCACAGAATGCTTGATTCTGGACGCTGTTCATATTGTAAGGCAAAATGTCTATAGACAACATCTTGCACACTCGTTCAACCCACAGTCCCTTCTAATGAAGAACATATCGTTGTTCTTTGCATGAGTATCCTACACTGTTTTTGTCAATTTTACAGTAATATTATTTACTCCATATGAGACATTGTGACACATAGTTGTTGAACAGTGTCACCTCTCTGCTATGAAATCGATATAACTCAAGGACAAGGTCCTTGTGTAATTTGTGTAATTTGGAAATAGGCAGTCAAATTGTGTTGAATTTAATTGCATCAACAGATTCAGAGGGATTCCATCCACACTCCTCACCATTATTGTTCAACCCAAATAATAAACACATTCTGTTTCACCACACATGGTGAAGTAGCACACACTTCATTGCCACCCCACTAGAGAGGGCTGTTGAGGCTGCAACCAAAGTAACTGAAAGATACTGGAGACTTTCTGTTACAGGACAAAAATGATCACATCTGTGGACAGGGCAACTATTTAAAATCTCATATATAGATATTAAGGAAGGAGGGGACTGACCTACTATTTTGCCTCTTGCTAGTTTTGATACCTTCCCCTTTGCTGCCACAGCCTTTTCTGTCAGGTCAGAAGTCTATGAAATCGGAGCAGGTAGTGAGTCCAGCCACCCCACCCAACCCCTCCTTCATGCAGGCATCTGCAAGGGCAATCCTGACTGATGTGGGTGATATCACAGCACACCAAAGCTCCTTTAACAAATCTCCCTTTGATAAAGCACACACAATGGTGTCTCTATAGGAAACCCCCTTACCTCTGTGTGTGTGTGGGGGGTGGGGGGGTGGGGGGGCAGCAAAGTCTCAAACAGAAAAAGAAAATCGCAGAGCAAATAACAAAACAAAAAAACAACAACAAATATAAGACAGAACTGGTTTGGGATAAAGAAGAAAAAACTGGATTTGCTTTACCGTGTCTCTCCACAAGAGGACACTGCTCCCATATTATATCTACTCCATGCTGACACCGTTTATCAACATTTCTCATGTTACTCTATTTTTTGTCACGTGAATTGTTGCAACATTTAGACATGTATTGGTCAAGAAATAGACCAGTTGCACATCACCTCATAGTTATGTTGTCTAAATAATAATTATGGGAAAATAAAGACGGGTTGTTTCTTCCTTTTTTTCCCTGTTAAATGTTTCTTTTTTTCTGGTAGTTTTTCCTTTTCTGAATTCAAGATGGAGGGTGTTGCATGCTTGCATTTAAGTCAAATTAGTGATTTTGGGGGTAAGCTATATAAATAAAATTGACTCGACTGCAGAAAGAACCCAGGTCTTGGTGACATTTAAGTACTTCAGTACTTCAGTACTGTGTATTCCACAAAACATTATTGCTCATATTTTTAAATGCAATCCTTAAGATTTCAACTACTGCAAGGCCTTTGGCTATACATTTTTTAGTTATGCAGGTGTTAGAAAATCATAACAGGAAGTGCTACTGTTTCCACTGTTCACATTTGACTCCCTGCAGTTTGCGTGCAGGGCTTGCAGTGGATGACAACTTGACCTTGCTGAGCTAGATCTGCTTACTCATACTTGTGTTTATAGAAATTTCATTTGCTTTTAACACAATTCAAAAACGTTTGCTTGAAAAGAAACTACACTTTTTATTAATGACACTGATGTTACTGAATGGACTGAACTGAACTGAATTTTTGGTAGATTTGGCAGATTTGGAGGACAGTGTCATTTAAGCTTCACTCATCTACTAGTTCACCAATGGCAATGTGTTTGGTGTCCCCTCTCATTTATGATTAACACAAAACATTTATCAAAGTAAATGTGAGAACAAGAAGTTTGGCGATGGGTCAGTCATAATTAGCCTCTGGAGACGAACTACATCAAGAGCAGTAGCCGATAACTGTGTGTCATGTAGTTGTGCCTAAAACCGCAACCTCAAACTGATATACTGTGGGGACTGAAATTGATCTTCTGTAAATTATATGGATACAGTGCTTGACAACAAGGTTGCTTTGAAGCAAATGTAAAGTTTATCTCTAAAAACACAACAAAGTCATTCTAAGTTTGTGTGGCCTGTTTGGGGAACTGAATCTGGCCAGTAGCACAAGCTTGTCAGACTTGTGTCATGTTGGACTGTCCTGCCAACCCCCTGCAGAGGGACAAAATTCCCACAAAAAAATACAAAGTCTCCTTTGTTGGCCTGGCATTAAGCTGAATCTGCACATGCCACTGTATCTACGCACTAAAAGATTTTATGTATTCAACATTCAGTTGTTTTAGCTATTTTGTCATTTAATGAGCTCTGCATTTTTTTGTTTGCCCTTGTTATTTTTCAAGTATTCTGTATGTCTGGTTGTTTGTCTCTCATCATGCATGTGTGTGAGTGTGTGTGTGTGTGTGAATGAGACCTGGCCAAGAAAGGCAGAAGGACAGCATTAAAGGTTACAAGGACACATACGATAATATAAAACATAAAACAATACATATACACACACATATGACAATACAAAAACATTTCCCAAGGCACCTATATATAAAATTTCAAAACTGGTGACTTGAACTCCATGAGAGGTACCAGCACCTCAAACTTTAGAGTCTTTGGTAATGTGTTCCATGTTGAGGGTGCAATGTGAGAAGACAGTACTTCCTAACTTGGAGACAACCCTGGGAACTTTTAAAAGCAGTAGCTTGCTAGACTGTGTTTGGTAACTACTGTCCACAAAGTTAAGGAGGCAACACAGGCAAGTGGGTATTTGCCATGGTTATACAATACATTTGACTTCCACACAAGTGCCTGTGTGGAAAAAAAACGGAATAAGTTTTATTTTTTTACCGTTTGCTTGATTTGTACTTCTGAGATAATCAAACTCTAAACACTGAACTTGTTTTCTCATGCTCACTGATATGTTATTATTACTGCTGCTCCATCCATCACACTTATTTAGTTAGATTAGTTGACAGGACTTGTCAGTATAATGTACTTGTACCTTGGCTTGAATAAATCAGGTTCCTTCAAATCACCAATTCTGAACACATCTTTGTGGCCTAGTAAATTCTCTTTATGTGCCCAGAAGCTGTGCAGTGCTTTATATATCTATCAGTGTTTGCAGAGCTCATTTCTTGAACTGTTTTGCATGTTTAACAAAAAAGAAAACAATCAGGAGAGCCTCAACACAGCCAGTGTTGTGGTGGGTGGTGGGAGCCCCCAGGCTTTTGGCTTTGTCTGCCTATTGAGTGGGGCCATCAGATAACAGCCAGGACAATGGTGCTCCATTCTGAGGGCTCTCTTAAATGAGCAGGAAGCGGCGGTTAGCCTAGCGGAGGCTTCTGGTGCACTCCCTGGGGTCCGCTCAGCCCTGACGGAGCACGCCACTGCTGAATGGCTGGAGAGCATGAGAGGAAATGAGAAGCTAGTGGCCATCCAGCCGGAGCCACGGGTGCCCTTTGATGCTGAATAAGTATGCAATGGGAGCAAGGGAAAGGTGATGGAGAGGTAAAAGGAGAGGAGAGAAACAAAAAGGAAAGGTGGTGGCAAGAGGGAAAAGGAAATGAGGAAAGGAGAGGAGATGAAGATGAAAATGAAGAATAAGAAAACAAGGCCTGCAAGGGTGGCGTCATAAATGTCGAAGCTGATCTAATTAGCGAGTAAGGGTGAAAATGCGCCAGAATATGCTTGAACCTCACTCAGGTGTGCACCTCACAGGAGCTTGCAAAATGAAATCTAAAATCAACAGCCACTGTAATCATTTCTGAGGAGAATCCCTGTTATAGATACTATTCTCAGGTTCATCAATGAATCTTTTCATTTTATCGTGCATGTGGCACTCACCTGGCCTTGTATGTTGGGATCATTTCTCAGGTATAGGGTACACAGTAAATTCTGCCAAATAATGGATCCATCTTTCATCTTTCTTTCTGGTCACCTATTTGTGCTACCTTGACTTATCATTTTGAACTTTAGCCAGGTTACAATCACCTGAGAGGAGGCAGGTCTTAGAAGGTAAAACAATTAAATAAAGAGCTACTGTCTAACAATGCATCCAAATTACATGTTTTTTTGTGTTTACTACAGGACGTACTTTTAGCACAACATAATACAAAATCCCTCTTTGTTGTCTCACTTTTGTTGTTTGGCCTTGCATGTGTATGCATGAGTGATGGCACGGCGTGGCAGGAAGGTGGTCTGGCAGTGGCCGCCACTACAGTTCCGGGTCCACGTCTCCCTGCTCTCCACCCTGTTGCTTTCAGCCTGGTACGTGCTATAGAGGGAGTCTGGTGATTCAGCAGTCCTGTGAACCACTCTATAGAGCTCTCTGGCTGACATCAGGAAAGTCCAGTGTTGGAATATTACAGAATGGTATTAGTGACAATAGGGATTACATAACTCTAACAGAATACTGATTATACTGTTTAATGCACTGGAGAAAGATTGAAGATTGATTCATTAGAAAACAATGTATATTGCTTGGCATTCATGCAGTTTTTTATGGCTCAAAAGTCTTGAGTAATTGTTGAAACCATGTGTCCTTAATTTTCCACAGAGGTAGATGAAAGTAGGCTCCTCGTTTCTAGCCAGTGGCCGTCAATTTTGCAGCATTGATCTTGTATTGCATGGTAGAGCTAATTAGTAGTAGTTTGACTGATAGGACAGTATGATAAGGAAAGACCAAGCTGTAATTTCATTCTAAGATAGTCCCTATTGAATGCTTAGCTACAGTGGGGGAAATAAGTATTTGACCCCTTGCTGATTTTGCAGGTTTGCCCACTTACAAAGAATGCAACAATCTACAATTTTAATCATATGTACATTCTAACAGTGAAAGACAGAATCCCAAAGAAAATTCCAGAAAATCACATCATATGAATTTATAAAAATTGATAACCATCTGATGAGGAAAAACAAGTATATGACCCCCTACCAAACAGCAAGTATTCTGGCTCCTACAAGCCAGTTAGTCTTTCTTTAAGACACAGCCCCAATCCCAACCAATTATCTACATCAAATACACCTGCCTCACCTCGTTACCTGTATAAAAGACACCTGTCAACACCCAAACAACCAGCATCCAACATCACCACCATGGGCAAGACCAAAGAGCTTTCTACGGACATCAGGGACAAGATTGTTGATCTGCACAAGGCTGGGATGGGC
>NW_025744146.1:0-1790 GCF_021292245.1 Micropterus dolomieu
ATTATACCTCGGAGATGAGCAGTGCCCAAAACAACAACCAAAACACTAAGAAAAAACCTAAATCTTTCCTAAACCCAAAAGGTAAAGAAAAGACAAAGCTCTAAAACTAGGCTTCTAAGTCCAAAAACAGGAGAAAACGGTGCAAACAAAAGAAAGGGCTTCTCACTCCTACTCACTGCTAGTAGCTGACACAATATAGCTACAACAAAAGGAAATTGCTTCCTAGACACAAAAATGGCAAAGCCAACAAAACCAGGTTGTCATAAGACAATCAGAAGGACTACGTTACTACTTACAATCTAAGTTGAATATAGTCACAACCGTTCACTATGTACAATAAACACAGACATAGCACACAGTCCTCAGGCAGGTTGGGAATGGCAGAGAGAGGGGCAGAGTTCTTGTCCGTAGGGCTTAAGATGGCTGCTGTCATCCAGATGCCCAATCAGGAGGCTCCAATCAGCTCAACCAGACCAATCCAGTGTGTCCACCTGTTCTCCAGTACCTGCATACACTCACACACACACTCTAATGGAGGATAACAGCTGACAGTGCCAGGAGAGATAAACAACAAAATATGACCCCAGGGTCATAACAAGACCCTGATGGTCAATGACTTTCTGCCCTCATCCCTTCATATTTTTGGATTAGTTTCTCTCCCCATGAACCCTACATAAAGTCAAACATCAAGCTCAGTGCACAGTTTGACAGCGGATGCAAGGGAACACCAGGCGGGATTCTCTGTGGGAAATGAGTGAATCAACTGTGAAAGGTGACTCGAGCTGATCAGGGTCCTGGTGGGCCTGCACCCTTTCTTGTTCATTGGCAAGTAGCTGATTTAGGCACTTGGCTTGTGTTGATTCCCCTAGACATAACATGTGACGCAAGAAATTTTAAATACCAAAAAGAGTCATCTTTGGTATTATTTAGCTAAAGCTCACACATGTCCTCCTCTTGCCAGTCCATAGAATCTTTGTTCTTAACTATTTTGCCTGGTTAAATAAAGGTTAAAAAAAATCCAGAAGAGCCAAGATGCAAGTCAAAAGGAAAATGAGAGATTGTGAAAAGAAAAATCTTGATGAAGAGAGACAGAATGACCAAAGTTATTTTAATTATGGTGAACACTAACAGTTTCTGGGTCACATGAGGACTGAGGAACAATCAAATAAGGCAACTGATGTGTACCCAGAAAGTCTGAGGATGAAGAGCGAGGTGCTGCCTGTGTCACCATGACAACGCTTTTGGATTTAGTTGCAACTACAGTAAATTAAATATGCATGAACTGACTTTTTGGCCACTTTAAAATGGAGTGGTACAGAGACAACACAAGGGTCCAAGTGGATAATTTGAGTTTCATGTTGTTTCTTTGCAAAAAAAGGAAAACATGTTTTTCTCACTTCTCTTTCAGTTAGTTGTAAGAGAGATACAGACAAATGAAAAGTCACTGCACTGTCTTAACTTCACAAATCAAATTGCAGAATGGTCTTTCTCCTCCTCTTCTTCCTAATTTTTGCAAAATATGTCCAAATAAGGGCATTGTGTGACTGAGGGGTTGGCCACCTCTCCTCTATAAAACTGTCCCCTCCTTCAGCAGCACCTTCACTCCTAACACCGAGAAGAAAACAGAAGAAGTGGACAGCATCCATCAGACATATCTCCCCAACAAAGAGGGTACTTTTTAGCATCTTTGAATTTGCATTTATTACACTGACATGAGTTTGTAGGTATCTGCTGAATTAATATCTCTGTGTGACTACAGAACGCAATTACTGTATTTCACGTGAAAGATA
>NW_025744147.1:0-611 GCF_021292245.1 Micropterus dolomieu
AAATCTGTCAATCCCATCAAAACTATTTATGACTATACAGCTCATGGAAGTGTGTTCAAGTAATGTGGGAGGCTTTATTGCTCAAGCAAACAGAAGAACAAGAGGTATGCCCAATAGCAAATCGTATGCCTATGGACAAAATAACAGAAATACCTTACAGTAGCCCTGCAGTCACGTAGCAACTATGGTAGATCACAATTCAAAAGGCAGCTTCACAAGTAAGTACAATTAATTTTGTGTCTCAGCTTTGAAAGGGGCAAGCCATTTGTCTGTCAAGGTAACATACAGAAGTACAAAGATGCCAGATAGTAAAATTGATAAATTATTCAAAAAACACCAAAAACTAGGAATATCATGAAGAAGGACAAAAAATGAGCTAATGAAAGAAAAAAGAATGGCCCCCAACACAGTAAAATGAGGAAATGTCGCTTAGTAAAAGTTAAAAACAAATTGCTGAAATCAAGAAAGCTGCTATTTAAACTTGTCTAACATGCTGTCACACATCCTTATTACATGTCTTACTGCTGAAGTTTTTGTCTATTGTTTTCCAGAGAAGAGAACGTAAGGAAAAAAGACGATAGTGTATGACTCCCAATTTTCATGCCGTAACA